>NC_041391.1:720197218-720245043 GCF_002162155.2 Triticum dicoccoides | reverse complement strand
CGGGACCCCAAAACGCAGTAATAGTCCAAGAAACGGGCCAGAATCAGCCAAAATTGTGATTGTTGATGGCCGACACGTAAGCGCACCTTGGGGTTAAACAACCATGGAAATCGCTTTGGGCCCCAAAACAGCGAGTAATAGTCCATGAAACGGGTCAGAATCGACAAAAGCCGCGAGTGTTGATGACCGACACGTAAACGCACCCCGCGGTTCGTCAATTGTGGAAATCAATTTGGGACCCCAAAACAGTGAGTTATAGTCCAAGAAACGGGCCAGAATCGGCCCAAACTGAGAGAGTTGATGACTAACACGTAAGCGCACCTTGGGGTTCAATAACTATGGAAATCGCTTCGGGCCCAAAATCGGTGAGTAATAGTCAACGAAATGGGTCAGAATTGGCCAAAACTGTGAGTGTTAACGAGGGACATGTAAACGCACCCCGGGAATCGTCAATCGTGGAAATTGCTCTAGGCCCCCTAAAGGCTGAGTAATAGTGCATGAAACGGACAAGAATAGGCCCAAATTGTGAGTGTTGATGACCGACATGTAAACGTGCCCTGGGGTTCGTCAATCGTGGAAACACTTCGGGGCCCCAAAACTGAGTAATAGTCCAAGAAACATGCCAGAATCGGCCCAAACTGCGAGTCTTGACGACCAACATATATGCACACCTTGGGGTTCGACAACCATGGAAATCGCTTTGGGACCCCAAAATTGTGAGTAATACTCCATGAAAGAGCCCATAATCGGACAAACTTAGGATTATTGATGAACGATACATAAACGTACGACGGGGTTCGTCAATCATGGAAATCACTCAGGGACCCCAAATCAATGAGTAATAGTCCATGAAATGGGCCAGAATCGGCCCAAACTACGAGTCTACACGACCAGCACATAAGCACACCTTGAGGTTCGACAACCATGGAAATCGCTTTGGGACCCCAAAATGGTGAGTGATAGTCCAAGAAACGGGCCAAAATCGGCCAAAACTACGATTGTTGATGACCGACACGTAAACGCACCCGGGATTTCGTGAATCATGGAAAACGTTCATGGACACTAGTGATAGTCCACGAAACGGGCCAGAATCAGCCAAAACTGTGAGTGTGTATGACCGACACCTAAACACACCCCGGTGTTCGTGAATCGTGGAAATCACTCCGGGCCCCCAGAATAGTGAGTAATAGTCCGAGAAACGGGCCAGAATCGGCCAAAGCTGCGAGTGTTGATGACCGACATGTAAGCGCACCCTGGGGTTCAAAAACAATGGAGATTTTTCGGGACCCCAAAACGGTGAGTAATAGTCCACGAAACGGGTCAGAATTTTCCAAAATTGTGTGTGTTAACAACGGACATGTAAACGCACCCCAGGGATCGTCAATTGTGAAAATCGTTCTGGGCCCCAAAACGGTGAGTAATAGTGCATGAAACGGACCAGAATCAGCCAAAATTCTGAGTATTGATGACCTACACGTAAACGCACCCAGTGTTCGTGAATCATGAAAATCAGTTCGGGACCCCAAAACTGAGTAATAGTCCAAGAAACGAGCCATAATCGGCCAAAACTGTGATTATTTATGACCGACATGTAAGCGCACCTTGGGGTTAAACAACCATGGAAACCGCTTTGGGACCCCCAAACCGTGAGTAGTAGTCCATGAAAGAGCCCAGAATCGGACAAATCTAGGAATGTTGATAAACGATACATAAACGCACCCCGAGGTTCGTTAATCATGGAAATCGCTGAGGGACCCCAAATCAGTGAGTAATAGTCCATGAAACTGGCCAGAATCGGCCCAAACTGCGAGTGTTGATGACCGACACATAAATGCACCTCGGTGTTTGTCAATCATGGAAATCACTCCGGGACCCCAAAACGCAGTAATAGTCCAAGAAACGGGCCAGAATCAGCCAAAATTGTGATTGTTGATGGCCGACACGTAAGCGCACCTTGGGGTTAAACAACCATGGAAATCGCTTTGGGCCCCAAAACAGCGAGTAATAGTCCATGAAACGGGTCAGAATCGACAAAAGCCGCGAGTGTTGATGACTGACACGTAAACGCACCCCGGGGTTCGTCAATTGTGAAATCAATTTGGGACCCCAAAACAGTGAGTTATAGTCCAAGAAACGGGCCAGAATCGGCCCAAACTGAGAGAGTTGATGACTGACACGTAAGCGCACCTTGGGGTTCAATAACTATGGAAATCGCTTCGGGCCCAAAATTGGTGAGTAATAGTCAACGAAACGGGTCAGAATTGGCCAAAACTGTGAGTGTTGATGACGGGCATGTAAACGCACCCCGGGAATCGTCAATCGTGGAAATCGCTCTGGGCCCCCTAAAGGCTGAGTAATAGTGCATGAAACGAACAAGAATAGGCCCAAATTGTGAGTGTTGATGACCGACATGTAAACGTGCCCTGGGGTTCGTCAATCGTGGAAACACTTCGGGGCCCCAAAACTGAGTAATAGTCCAAGAAACATGCCAGAATCGGCCCAAACTGCGAGTCTTGACGACCAACATATAAGCACACCTTGGGGTTCGACAACCATGGAAATCGCTTTGGGACCCCAAAATTGTGAGTAATACTCCATGAAAGAGCCCATAATCGGACAAACTTAGGATTATTGATGAACGATACATAAACGTACGACGGGGTTCGTCAATCATGGAAATCACTCAGGGACCCCAAATCAATGAGTAATAGCCCATGAAATGGGCCAGAATCGGCCCAAACTACGAGTCTAGACGACCAACACATAAGCACACCTTGAGGTTCGACAACCATGGAAATCGCTTTGGGACCCCAAAATGGTGAGTGATAGTCCAAGAAACGGCCAAAATCAGCCAAAACTACGATTGTTGATGACCGACACGTAAACGCACCCGGGAATTCGTGAATCATGGAAAACGTTCATGGACACCAAATCAATGAGTGATAGTCCACGAAACGGGCCAGAATCAGCCAAAACTGTGAGTGTGTATGACCGACACCTAAACAGACCCCGGTGTTCGTCAATCGTGGAAATCACTACGGACCCCCAAAATAGTGAGTAATAGTCCGAGAAACGGGCCAGAATCGGCCAAAGCTGCGAGTGTTGATGACCGACATGTAAGCGCACCCCGGGGTTCAAAAACAATGGAGATTTTTCGGGACCCCAAAACGGTGAGTAATAGTCCACGAAACGGGTCAGAATTTTCCAAAATTATGTGTGTTAACAACGGACACGTAAACGCACCCCAGGGATCGTCAATTGTGGAAATCGTTCTGGGCCCCAAAACGGTGAGTAATAGTGCATGAAACGGACCAGAATCAGCCAAAATTGTGAGTATTGATGACCTACACGTAAACGCACCCCAGTGTTCGTGAATCATGAAAATCAGTTTGGGACCCCAAAACTGAGTAATAGTCCAAGAAACGAGCCATAATCGGCCAAAATTGTGATTATTTATGACCGACACGTAAGCGCACCTTGGGGTTAAACAACCATGGAAACCGCTTTGGTACCCCCAAACCGTGAGTAGTAGTCCATGAAAGAGCCCAGAATCGGACAAATCTAGGAATGTTGATAAACGATACATAAACGCACCCCGAGGTTCGTTAATCATGGAAATCGCTCAGGGACCCCAAATCAGTGAGTAATAGTCCATGAAACGGGCCAGAATCGGCCCAAACTGCGAGTGTTGATGACCGACACATAAATGCACCTCGGTGTTTGTCAATCATGGAAATCACTACGGGACCCCAAAACGCAGTAATAGTCCAAGAAACGGGCCAGAATCAGCCAAAATTGTGATTGTTGATGGCCGACACGTAAGCGCACCTTGGGGTTAAACAACCATGGAAATCGCTTTGGGCCCCAAAACAGCGAGTAATAGTCCATGAAACGGGTCAGAATCGACAAAAGCCGCGAGTGTTGATGACCGACACGTAAACGCACCCCGCGGTTCGTCAATTGTGGAAATCAATTTGGGACCCCAAAACAGTGAGTTATAGTCCAAGAAACGGGCCAGAATCGGCCCAACCTGAGAGAGTTGATGACTAACACGTAAGCGCACCTTGGGGTTCAATAACTATGGAAATCGCTTCGGGCCCAAAATCGGTGAGTAATAGTCAACGAAATGGGTCAGAATTGGCCAAAACTGTGAGTGTTAACGAGGGACATGTAAACGCACCCCGGGAATCGTCAATCGTGGAAATCGCTCTAGGCCCCCTAAAGGCTGAGTAATAGTGCATGAAACGGACAAGAATAGGCCCAAATTGTGAGTGTTGATGACCGACATGTAAACGTGCCCTGGGGTTCGTCAATCGTGGAAACACTTCGGGGCCCCAAAACTGAGTAATAGTCCAAGAAACATGCCAGAATCGGCCCAAACTGCGAGTCTTGACGACCAACATATATGCACACCTTGGGGTTCGACAACCATGGAAATCGCTTTGGGACCCCAAAATTGTGAGTAATACTCCATGAAAGAGCCCATAATCGGACAAACTTAGGATTATTGATGAACGATACATAAACGTACGACGGGGTTCGTCAATCATGGAAATCACTCAGGGACCCCAAATCAATGAGTAATAGTCCATGAAATGGGCCAGAATCGGCCCAAACTACGAGTCTACACGACCAGCACATAAGCACACCTTGAGGTTCGACAACCATGGAAATCGCTTTGGGACCCCAAAATGGTGAGTGATAGTCCAAGAAACGGGCCAAAATCGGCCAAAACTACGATTGTTGATGACCGACACGTAAACGCACCCGGGATTTCGTGAATCATGGAAAACGTTCATGGACACCAAATCAATGAGTGATAGTCCACGAAACGGGCCAGAATCAGCCAAAACTGTGAGTGTGTATGACCGACACCTAAACACACCCCGGTGTTCGTGAATCGTGGAAATCACTCCGGGCCCCCAGAATAGTGAGTAATAGTCCGAGAAACGGGCCAGAATCGGCCAAAGCTGCGAGTGTTGATGACCGACATGTAAGCGCACCCCGGGGTTCAAAAACAATGGAGATTTTTCGGGACCCCAAAACGGTGAGTAATAGTCCACGAAACGGGTCAGAATTTTCCAAAATTGTGTGTGTTAACAACGGACACGTAAACGCACCCCAGGGATCGTCAATTGTGGAAATCGTTCTGGGCCCCAAAACGGTGAGTAATAGTGCATGAAACGGACCAGAATCAGCCAAAATTGTGAGTATTGATGACCTACACGTAAACGCACCCCAGTGTTCGTGAATCATGAAAATCAGTTCGGGACCCCAAAACCGAGTAATAGTCCAAGAAACGAGCCATAATCGGCCAAAACTGTGATTATTTATGACCGACACGTAAGCGCACCTTGGGGTTAAACAACCATGGAAACCGCTTTGGGACCCCCAAACCGTGAGTAGTAGTCCATGAAAGAGCCCAGAATCGGACAAATCTTGGAATGTTGATAAACGATACATAAACGCACCCCGAGGTTCGTTAATCATGGAAATCGCTCAGGGACCCCAAATCAGTGAGTAATAGTCCATGAAACGGGCCAGAATCGGCCCAAACTGCGAGTGTTGATGACCGACACATAAATGCACCTCGGTGTTTGTCAATCATGGAAATCACTACGGGACCCCAAAACGCAGTAATAGTCCAAGAAACGGGCCAGAATCAGCCAAAATTGTGATTGTTGATGGCCGACACGTAAGCGCACCTTGGGGTTAAACAACCATGGAAATCGCTTTGGGCCCCAAAACAGCGAGTAATAGTCCATGAAACGGGTCAGAATCGACAAAAGCCGCGAGTGTTGATGACCAACACGTAAACGCACCCCGGGGTTCGTCAATTGTGGAAATCAATTTGGGACCCCAAAACAGTGAGTTATAGTCCAAGAAACGGGCCAGAATCGGCCCAAACTGCGAGAGTTGATGACTGACACGTAAGCGCACCTTGGGGTTCAATAACTATGGAAATCGCTTCGGGCCCAAAATCGGTGAGTAATAGTCAACGAAACGGGTCAGAATTGGCCAAAACTGTGAGTGTTGACGAGGGACATGTAAACGCACCCCGGGAATCGTCAATCGTGGAAATCGCTCTGGGCCCCCTAAAGGCTGAGTAATAGTGCATGAAACGAACAAGAATAGGCCCAAATTGTGAGTGTTGATGACCGACATGTAAACGTGCCCTGGGGTTCGTCAATCGTGGAAACACTTCGGGGCCCCAAAACTGAGTAATAGTCCAAGAAACATGCCAGAATCGGCCCAAACTGCGAGTCTTGACGACCAACATATAAGCACACCTTGGGGTTCGACAACCATGGAAATCGCTTTGGGACCCCAAAATTGTGAGTAATACTCCATGAAAGAGCCCATAATCGGACAAACTTAGGATTATTGATGAACGATACATAAACGTACGACGGGGTTCGTCAATCATGGAAATCACTCAGGGACCCCAAATCAATGAGTAATAGTCCATGAAATGGGCCAGAAACGGCCCAAACTACGAGTCTAGACGACCAACACATAAGCACACCTTGAGGTTCGACAACCATGGAAATCGCTTTGGGACCCCAAAATGGTGAGTGATAGTCCAAGAAACGGCCAAAATCAGCCAAAACTACGATTGTTGATGACCGACACGTAAACGCACCCGGGAATTCGTGAATCATGGAAAACATTCATGGACACCAAATCAATGAGTGATAGTCCACGAAACGGGCCAGAATCAGCCAAAACTGTGAGTGTGTATGACCGACACCTAAACAGGCCCCGGTGTTCGTCAATCGTGGAAATCACTACGGACCCCCAAAATAGTGAGTAATAGTCCGAGAAACGGGCCAGAATCGGCCAAAGCTGCGAGTGTTGATGACCGACATGTAAGCGCACCCCGGGGTTCAAAAACAATGGAGATTTTTCGGGACCCCAAAACGGTGAGTAATAGTCCACGAAACGGGTCAGAATTTTCCAAAATTATGTGTGTTAACAACGGACACGTAAACGCACCCCAGGGATCGTCAATTGTGGAAATCGTTCTGGGCCCCAAAACGGTGAGTAATAGTGCATGAAACGGACCAGAATCAGCCAAAATTGTGAGTATTGATGACCTACACGTAAACGCACCCCAGTGTTCGTGAATCATGAAAATCAGTTCTGGACCCCAAAACTGAGTAATAGTCCAAGAAACGAGCCATAATCGGCCAAAACTGTGATTATTTATGACCGACACGTAAGCGCACCTTGGGGTTAAACAACCATGGAAACCGCTTTGGGACCCCCAAACCGTGAGTAGTAGTCCATGAAAGAGCCCAGAATCGGACAAATCTAGGAATGTTGATAAACGATACATAAACGCACCCCGAGGTTCGTTAATCATGGAAATCGCTCAGGGACCCCAAATCAGTGAGTAATAGTCCATGAAACGGGCCAGAATCGGCCCAAACTGCGAGTGTTGATGACCGACACATAAATGCACCTCGGTGTTTGTCAATCATGGAAATCACTCCGGGACCCCAAAACGCAGTAATAGTCCAAGAAACGGGCCAGAATCAGCCAAAATTGTGATTGTTGATGGCCGACACGTAAGCGCACCTTGGGGTTAAACAACCATGGAAATCGCTTTGGGCCCCAAAACAGCGAGTAATAGTCCATGAAACGGGTCAGAATCGACAAAAGCCGCGAGTGTTGATGACCGACACGTAAACGCACCCCGGGGTTCGTCAATTGTGAAATCAATTTGGGACCCCAAAACAGTGAGTTATAGTCCAAGAAACGGGCCAGAATCGGCCCAAACTGAGAGAGTTGATGACTGACACGTAAGCGCACCTTGGGGTTCAATAACTATGGAAATCGCTTCGGGCCCAAAATTGGTGAGTAATAGTCAACGAAACGGGTCAGAATTGGCCAAAACTGTGAGTGTTGACGAGGGACATGTAAACGCACCCCGGGAATCGTCAATCTTGGAAATCGCTCTGGGCCCCCTAAAGGCTGAGTAATAGTGCATGAAACGAACAAGAATAGGCCCAAATTGTGAGTGTTGATGACCGACATGTAAACGTGCCCTGGGGTTCGTCAATCGTGGAAACACTTCGGGGCCCCAAAACTGAGTAATAGTCCAAGAAACATGCCAGAATCGGCCCAAACTGCGAGTCTTGACGACCAACATATAAGCACACCTTGGGGTTCGACAACCATGGAAATCGCTTTGGGACCCCAAAATTGTGAGTAATACTCCATGAAAGAGCCCATAATCGGACAAACTTAGGATTATTGATGAACGATACATAAACGTACGACGGGGTTCGTCAATCATGGAAATCACTCAGGGACCCCAAATCAATGAGTAATAGTCCATGAAATGGGCCAGAATCGGCCCAAACTACGAGTCTAGACGACCAACACATAAGCACACCTTGAGGTTCGACAACCATGGAAATCGCTTTGGGACCCCAAAATGGTGAGTGATAGTCCAAGAAACGGCCAAAATCAGCCAAAACTACGATTGTTGATGACCGACACGTAAACGCACCCGGGAATTCGTGAATCATGGAAAACGTTCATGGACACCAAATCAATGAGTGATAGTCCACGAAACGGGCCAAAATCAGCCAAAACTGTGAGTGTGTATGACCGACACCTAAACAGACCTCGGTGTTCGTCAATCGTGGAAATCACTACGGACCCCCAAAATAGTGAGTAATAGTCCGAGAAACGGGCCAGAATCGACCAAAGCTGCGAGTGTTGATGACTGACATGTAAGCGCACCCCGGGGTTCAAAAACAATGCAGATTTTTCGGGACCCCAAAACGGTGAGTAATAGTCCACGAAACGGGTCAGAATTTTCCAAAATTATGTGTGTTAACAACGGACACGTAAACGCACCCCAGGGATCGTCAATTGTGGAAATCGTTCTGGGCCCCAAAACGGTGAGTAATAGTGCATGAAACGGACCAGAATCAGCCAAAATTGTGAGTATTGATGACCTACACGTAAACGCACCCCAGTGTTCGTGAATCATGAAAATCAGTTCGGGACCCCAAAACTGAGTAATAGTCCAAGAAACGAGCCATAATCGGCCAAAATTGTGATTGTTTATGACCGACACGTAAGCGCACCTTGGGGTTAAACAACCATGGAAACCGCTTTGGTACCCCCAAACCGTGAGTAGTAGTCCATGAAAGAGCCCAGAATCGGACAAATCTAGGAATGTTGATAAACGATACATAAACGCACCCCGAGGTTCGTTAATGATGGAAATCGCTCAGGGACCCCAAATCAGTGAGTAATAGTCCATGAAACGGGCCAGAATCGGCCCAAACTGCGAGTGTTGATGACCGACACATAAATGCACCTCGGTGTTTGTCAATCATGGAAATCACTCCGGGACCCCAAAACGCAGTAATAGTCCAAGAAACGGGCCAGAATCAGCCAAAATTGTGATTGTTGATGGCCGACACGTAGGCGCACCTTGGGGTTAAACAACCATGGAAATCGCTTTGGGCCCCAAAACAGCGAGTAATAGTCCATGAAACGGGTCAGAATCGACAAAAGCCGCGAGTGTTGATGACCGACACGTAAACGCACCCCAGGGTTCGTCAATTGTGGAAATCAATTTGGGACCCCAAAACAGTGACTTATAGTCCAAGAAACGGGCCAGAATCGGCCCAAACTGCGAGAGTTGATGACTGACACGTAAGCGCACCTTGGGGTTCAATAACTATGGAAATCGCTTCGGGCCCAAAATCGGTGAGTAATAGTCAACGAAACGGGTCAGAATTGGCCAAAACTGTGAGTGTTGACGAGGGACATGTAAACGCACCCCGGGAATCGTCAATCGTGGAAATCGCTCTGGGCCCCCTAAAGGCTGAGTAATAGTGCATGAAACGAACAAGAATAGGCCCAAATTGTGAGTGTTGATGACCGACATGTAAACGTGCCCTGGGGTTCGTCAATCGTGGAAACACTTCGGGGCCCCAAAACTGAGTAATAGTCCAAGAAACATGCCAGAATCGGCCCAAACTGCGAGTCTTGACGACCAACATATAAGCACACCTTGGGGTTCGACAACCATGGAAATCGCTTTGGGACCCCAAAATTGTGAGTAATACTCCATGAAAGAGCCCATAATCGGACAAACTTAGGATTATTGATGAACGATACATAAACGTACGACGGGGTTCGTCAATCATGGAAATCACTCAGGGACCCCAAATCAATGAGTAATATTCCATGAAATGGGCCAGAATCGGCCCAAACTACGAGTCTAGACGACCAACACATAAGCACACCTTGAGGTTCGACAACCATGGAAATCGCTTTGGGACCCCAAAATGGTGAGTGATAGTCCAAGAAACGGCCAAAATCAGCCAAAACTACGATTGTTGATGACCGACACGTAAACACACCCGGGAATTCGTGAATCATGGAAAACGTTCATGGACACCAAATCAATGAGTGATAGTCCACGAAACGGGCCAGAATCAGCCAAAACTGTGAGTGTGTATGACCGACACCTAAACAGACCCCGGTGTTCGTCAATCGTGGAAATCACTACGGACCCCCAAAATAGTGAGTAATAGTCCGAGAAACGGGCCAGAATCGGCCAAAGCTGCGAGTGTTGATGACTGACATGTAAGCGCACCCCGGGGTTCAAAAACAATGGAGATTTTTCGGGACGCCAAAACGGTGAGTAATAGTCCACGAAACGGGTCAGAATTTTCCAAAATTATGTGTGTTAACAACGGACACGTAAACGCACCCCAGGGATCGTCAATTGTGGAAATCGTTCTGGGCCCCAAAACGGTGAGTAATAGTGCATGAAACGGACCAGAATCAGCCAAAATTGTGAGTATTGATGACCTACACGTAAACGCACCCCAGTGTTCGTGAATCATGAAAATCAGTTCAGGACCCCAAAACTGAGTAATAGTCCAAGAAACGAGCCATAATCGGCCAAAATTGTGATTATTTATGACCGACACGTAAGCGCACCTTGGGGTTAAACAACCATGGAAACCGCTTTGGTACCCCCAAACCGTGAGTAGTAGTCCATGAAAGAGCCCAGAATCGGACAAATCTAGGAATGTTGATAAACGATACATAAACGCACCCCGAGGTTCGTTAATCATGGAAATCGCTCAGGGACCCCAAATCAGTGAGTAATAGTCCATGAAACGGGCCAGAATCGGCCCAAACTGCGAGTGTTGATGACCGACACATAAATGCACCTCGGTGTTTGTCAATCATGGAAATCACTCCGGGACCCCAAAACGCAGTAATAGTCCAAGAAACGGGCCAGAATCAGCCAAAATTGTGATTGTTGATGGCCGACACGTAAGCGCACCTTGGGGTTAAACAACCATGGAAATCGCTTTGGGCCCCAAAACAGCGAGTAATAGTCCATGAAACGGGTCAGAATCGACAAAAGCCGCGAGTGTTGATGACCGACACGTAAACGCACCCCGGGGTTCGTCAATTGTGGAAATCAATTTGGGACCCCAAAACAGTGAGTTATAGTCCAAGAAACGGGCCAGAATCGGCCCAAACTGCGAGAGTTGATGACTGACACGTAAGCGCACCTTGGGGTTCAATAACTATGGAAATCGCTTCGGGCCCAAAATTGGTGAGTAATAGTCAACGAAACGGGTCAGAATTGGCCAAAACTGTGAGTGTTGACGAGGGACATGTAAACGCACCCCGGGAATAGTTAATCGTGGAAATCGCTCTGGGCCCCCTAAAGGCTGAGTAATAGTGCATGAAACGAACAAGAATAGGCCCAAATTGTGAGTGTTGATGACCGACATGTAAACGTGCCCTGGGGTTCGTCAATCGTGGAAACACTTCGGGGCCCCAAAACTGAGTAATAGTCCAAGAAACATGCCAGAATCGGCCCAAACTGCGAGTCTTGACGACCAACATATAAGCACACCTTGGGGTTCGACAACCATGGAAATCGCTTTGGGACCCCAAAATTGTGAGTAATACTCCATGAAAGAGCCCATAATCGGACAAACTTAGGATTATTGATGAACGATACATAAACGTACGACGGGGTTCGTCAATCATGGAAATCACTCAGGGACCCCAAATCAATGAGTAGTAGTCCATGAAATGGGCCAGAATCGGCCCAAACTACGAGTCTAGACGACCAACACATAAGCACACCTTGAGGTTCGACAACCATGGAAATCGCTTTGGGACCCCAAAATGGTGAGTGATAGTCCAAGAAACGGCCAAAATCAGCCAAAACTACGATTGTTGATGACCGACACGTAAACGCACCCGGGAATTCGTGAATCATGGAAAACGTTCATGGACACCAAATCAATGAGTGATAGTCCACGAAACGGGCCAGAATCAGCCAAAACTGTGAGTGTGTATGACCGACACCTAAACAGGCCCCGGTGTTCGTCAATCGTGGAAATCACTACGGACCCCCAAAATAGTGAGTAATAGTCCGAGAAACGGGCCAGAATCGGCCAAAGCTGCGAGTGTTGATGACCGACATGTAAGCGCACCCCGGGGTTCAAAAACAATGGAGATTTTTCGGGACCCCAAAACGGTGAGTAATAGTCCACGAAACGGGTCAGAATTTTCCAAAATTATGTGTGTTAACAACGGACACGTAAACGCACCCCAGGGATCGTCAATTGTGGAAATCGTTCTGGGCCCCAAAACGGTGAGTAATAGTGCATGAAACGGACCAGAATCAGCCAAAATTGTGAGTATTGATGACCTACACGTAAACGCACCCCAGTGTTCGTGAATCATGAAAATCAGTTCGGGACCCCAAAACTGAGTAATAGTCCAAGAAACGAGCCATAATCGGCCAAAATTGTGATTATTTATGACCGACACGTAAGCGCACCTTGGGGTTAAACAACCATGGAAACCGCTTTGGTACCCCCAAACCGTGAGTAGTAGTCCATGAAAGAGCCCAGAATCGGACAAATCTAGGAATGTTGATAAACGATACATAAACGCACCCCGAGGTTCGTTAATCATGGAAATCGCTCAGGGACCCCAAATCAGTGAGTAATAGTCCATGAAACGGGCCAGAATCGGCCCAAACTGCGAGTGTTGATGACCGACACATAAATGCACCTTGGTGTTTGTCAATCATGGAAATCACTACGGGACCCCAAAACGCAGTAATAGTCCAAGAAACGGGCCAGAATCAGCCAAAATTGTGATTGTTGATGGCCGACACGTAAGCGCACCTTGGGGTTAAACAACCATGGAAATCGCTTTGGGCCCCAAAACAGCGAGTAATAGTCCATGAAACGGGTCAGAATCGACAAAAGCCGCGAGTGTTGATGACCAACACGTAAACGCACCCCGGGGTTCGTCAATTGTGGAAATCAATTTGGGACCCCAAAACAGTGAGTTATAGTCCAAGAAACGGGCCAGAATCGGCCCAAACTGCGAGAGTTGATGACTGACACGTAAGCGCACCTTGGGGTTCAATAACTATGGAAATCGCTTCGGGCCCAAAATTGGTGAGTAATAGTCAACGAAACGGGTCAGAATTGGCCAAAACTGTGAGTGTTGACGAGGGACATGTAAACGCACCCCGGGAATCGTCAATTGTGGAAATCGCTCTGGGCCCCCTAAAGGCTGAGTAATAGTGCATGAAACGAACAAGAATAGGCCCAAATTGTGAGTGTTGATGACCGACATGTAAACGTGCCCTGGGGTTCGTCAATCGTGGAAACACTTCGGGGCCCCAAAACTGAGTAATAGTCCAAGAAACATGCCAGAATCGGCCCAAACTACGAGTCTTGACGACCAACATATAAGCACACCTTGGGGTTCGACAACCATGGAAATCGCTTTGGGACCCCAAAATTGTGAGTAATACTCCATGAAAGAGCCCATAATCGGACAAACTTAGGATTATTGATGAACGATACATAAACGTACGACGGGGTTCGTCAATCATGGAAATCACTCAGGGACCCCAAATCAATGAGTAATAGTCCATGAAATGGGGCAGAATCGGCCCAAACTACGAGTCTAGACGACCAACACATAAGCACACCTTGGGGTTCGACAACCATGGAAATCGCTTTGGGACCCCAAAATGGTGAGTGATAGTCCAAGAAACGGCCAAAATCAGCCAAAACTACGATTGTTGATGACCGACACGTAAACGCACCCGGGAATTCGTGAATCATGGAAAACGTTCATGGAAACCAAATCAATGAGTGATAGTCCATGAAACGGGCCAGAATCAGCCAAAACTGTGAGTGTGTATGACCGACACCTAAACACACCCCGGTGTTCGTCAATCGTGGAAATCACTCCGGGCCCCCAAAATAGTGAGTAATAGTCCGAGAAACGGGCCAGAATCGGCCAAAACTGCGAGTGTTGATGACCGACATGTAAGCGCACCTTGGAGTTCAACAACAATGGAGATTTTTCGGGACCCCAAAACGGTGAGTAATAGTCCACGAAACGGGTCAGAATTTTCCAAAATTGTGTGTGTTAACAACGGACACGCGATTATTCATGACCGACACGTCAACGCACCCTGGGATTCACGAATCATGGAAATCGTTCAGGGACACCAAATCAATGAGTGATAGTCCACGAAACGGGCCAGAATCAGCAAAAACTCTAAGTGTTGATGACCGACACCTAAACACACCCCGGTGTTCGTCAATCGTGGAAATCACTCCGGGACCCCAAAATAGTGAGTAATAGTCGTAGAAACGGGCCAGAATCGGCCGGAACTGCGAGTGTTGATGACCGACACATAAGCGCACCTTGGGGTTCAACAACTATGGAGATTTTTCGGGACCCCAAAACTGTGAGTTATAGTCCATGAAATGGGTCAGAATTTTCCAAAACTGTGTGTGTTGATGACGGACACGTAAACGCACCCCAGGGATCGTCAATTGTGGAAATCGTTCTAGGCCCCAAAACGGTGAGTAGTATTGCACGGAATGGACCAAAATCGGCCAAAATTGTGAGTATTGATGACTGACAGGTAAACGCATGCCAGGGTTCGTCAATCGTGGAAATCACTTTGGGACCCCAAAACCGAGTAATTGTCCAAGAAACGGGCCAGAATCGGCCCAAACTGCGAGTCTGGACGACCAACACGTAAGCACACCTTCGAGTTCGACAACCATGGAAATCGCTTCCGGACCCCCAAACTGTGAGTAGTAGTCCATGAAAGAGCCCAGAATCGGACAAACCTAGGAATGTTGATAAGCGATACATAAATGCACCATGGGGTTCGTCAATCATGGAAATCGCTCAGGGACCCCAAATCAGTGAGTAATAGTCCATGAAACGGGCCAGAATCGGGTCAAACTGCGAGTGTTGATGACCGACACATAAATGCACCCCGGTGTTCGTCAATCGTAGAAATCACTCCGGGACCCCAAAGCTGAGTAATAGTCCAAGAAACGGGCCAAAATCAGCTAAAACTATGATTATTGATGACCGACATGTAAGCGCACCTTGGGGTTAAACAACAATGGAAATCCCTTTGGAACCCCAAAACGGTGAGTAATAGTCCATGAAACGGGTTAGAATCGACAAAAACCGCGAGTGTTGATGATCGACACGTAAACGCACTGTCGGGGATATACCCCGCGGTATGACTCGGCCGGAGTCGTAACCGGCCGGGACTTGGTAAACCGGTGAGTGGTAAACCGGCAAGTGTTAAGACAGATGGTTAAGACAGACGGTAAACCAGTGAGTGGTAAACTGGCAATTGTTAAGACAGATGGTTAAGACAGACGGTAAACCGGCGGGTGTTAAACCGGTAGAGTTAAGACTGATGGTGGCACCGGCAGGTATTCAGACAATTTTAAACCGGAAGACAATGTTAAATCGGCAAACAATGTTAAACCGGCAGACAATGTTAAAACGGCAGACAATGTTAAACCGGCACACGTTAAGAAGCCCAGGAAAGGAAGTCAAAATAGTTTAAGTCTTAGTCCGAGATGGACTCTACATGTAACCCACCCCTTTAACTTATATAAGGAGGGGCAGGGCTCCCCAAAGAGGGACAAGCAAGAAACAATAGCTAGGGCTAGAAACAACTAGAGGAGAGCCGGTTTACGGCGACTCCCTCGTGATGATAATGAGATCTAGCCTCAAACAACATGTAGGGTTGTTACCGGATGATGTTTCCCGGGGCCCAAAGCTGTCTAAACCTTTGTCTTGTGTTGCGTCTCTTGATTCCGCTCAACCCCTCTCAAGCTACCACATAGATGCATTGGCCTCGTGACTAAGTCCTTACACAAGGACATCTGATGTGTTAATTCCACGACACGCACCCCGGGGTTCATCAATCGTGGAAATCACTCCAGGACCCCAAAACAGTGAGTAATAGTCCAAGAAACGGGCCAGTATCGGCCAAAACTGTGAGTGTTGATGACCGACACGTAAGCGCACCTCGCGGTTCAACAACCATGGAAATTGCTTTGGGACCCCAAAATGGTGAGTAATAGTCCATGAAACGGGTCAGAATCGACAAAAGCCAAGATTGTTGATGACAGACATGTAAACGCATCCCGGGGTTTGTCAATTGTGGAAATCACTCCGGGACCTCAAAACAGTGAGTAATAGTCCAAGAAACGAGCAAGAATCGGACAAACTGCAATTGTTGATGACCGACACGTAAGCGCACCTTGGCATTCAACAACTCTAGAAATCGCTTCGGGCCCAAAATCGGTGAGTAATACTCAATGAAACGGATGAGAATTGGCCAAAACTATGAGTGTTGACGACGGACACGTAAACGCACCCCGAGGATCGTCAATCGTGGAAATCACGCTGGGACCCCAAAACACTGAGTAATAGTGCATGAAACGTACCATAATAGGCCAAAATTGTGAGTGTTGATGATCGGCACGTAAACGTGCCCTGTGGTTCGTCAATCGTGGAAATCACTTGGGGACCCCAAAACTGAGTAATAGTCCAAGAAACGGGCCAGAATCGGCCCAAACTACAAGTCTTAACGACCAGCATATAAGCACATCTTGGGTTCGACAACCATGGAAATAGCTTTGGCACCCCAAAATGGTGGGTAATAGTGCATGACCAGAATAGGCGAAAATTGTGAGTGTTGATGACCGACACGTAAACGTTTCATGGGGTTCGTCAATCGTGGAAATCACTTCGGGACCCCAAAACTGAGTAATAGTCCAAGAAACGGGCTAGAATCGGCCCAAACTGCGAGTCTTGACGACCAACACATAAGCACATCTTGGGTTCGACAACCATGTAAATAGCTTTGGGACCCCAAAATGGTGAGTAATAGTGCATGACCAAAATAGGCCAAAATTGTTAGTTCTGATGACCGACACCTAAGCGCACCTTGGGATCCAATAACTCTTGAAATCGCTTCGGGCCCAAAATCGGTGAGTAATAGTCAACGAAACGGGTCAAAATTGGCCAAAACTGTGAGTGTTGACGACGGAAACGTAAATGCACCCCGGGGATCGTCAATCGTGGAAATCGCTCTGGGACCCCAAAACGCTGAGTAATAGTGCATGACCAGAATAGGCCAAAATTGTGAGTGTTGATGACCGACACGTAAACGTGCCCTGGGGTTCGTCAATCGTGGAAATCACTTTGGGGCCCCAAAACTGAATAATAGTCCAAGAAACGTGCCAGAATCGTCCCAAACTGCGAGTCTTGACGACCAACATATAAGCACACTTGGGGTTCGACAACCATGGAAATCGCTTTGTGACCCCAAATGGTGAGTAATACTCCACGAGAGAGCCCAGAATCGGGCAAACCTAGGATTATTGATGAATGATACATAAACGTACCGCGGGGTTCGTCAATCATGGAAATCGCTCGGGGACCCCAAATCAATGAGTAATAGTCCATGAAAAGGGCCAGAATCGGCCCAAACTGCGAGTCTTGACGACCAACACATAAGCACATCTTGGGGTTTGAAAACCATGAAAATCGCTTTGGGACCCCAAAATGGTGAGTAATAGTCCAAGAAACGGGCCAGAATCGGTGAAAACTGCGATTGTTCATGACCGACACGTAAACGCACCCCGGGATTCGTGAATCTTGGAAATCGTTCAGGGACACCAAATCAATGAGTGATAGTCCATGAAACGGGCCAGAATCAGCCAAAACTGTGAGTGTTGATGACCGACACCTAAACACACCCCGTTGTTTGTCAATCGTGGAAATCACTCCAGGACCCCAAAATAGTGAGTAATAGTACTAGAAACGGGCCAGAATCAGCCAAAACTGCGAGTGTTGATGACCGACACCTATGCGCACCTTGGGGTTCAATAACTATGGAAATCGCTTCGGGCCCAAAATCGGTGAGTAATAGTCAATGAAACGGGTCAGAATTGGCCAAAACTGTCAGTGTTGACGACGGACACGTAAACGCATCTCGGGGATCGTCAATCGTGGTAATCGCTCTAGGACCCGAAAACGCTGAGTAATAGTGCATGAAACGGACCAGAATAGGCCAAAATTGTGAGGGTTGATGACCGACACGTAAACATGCCCTGGGTTCGTAAATTGTGGAAATCAGTTCGGGACCCCAAAACTGAGTAATAGTCCAAGAAACGGGCCAGAATCGGCCCAAACTGCGAGTCTTGACGACCAACATATAAACACAACTTGGGGTTCGACAACCATGGAAATCGCTTTGGGACCACAAAATGGTGAGTAATACTCCATGAAAGAGCCCAAAATCGGACAAACCTAGGATTATTGATGAACGATACGTAAACGTACCGCGGGGTTCGTCAATCATGGAAATCGCTCAGGGACCCCAAATCAATGAGTAATAGTCCATGAAATGGGGCAGAATCGGCTCAAACTGCGAGCCTTGACGACCAACACATAAGCACACCTTGGGGTTCGACAACCATGGAAATCGCTTTGGGACCCCAAAATGGTGAATAATAGTCCAAGAAACGGGCCAGAATCAGCCAAAACTGCAATTGTTGGTGACCGACGCGTAAACGCACCCCGGGATTCGTGAATCATGGATATCGTTCAGGGACACCAAATCAATGAGTGATAGTCCACGAAACGGGCCAGAGTCAGCCAAAACTCTGAGTGTTGATGACCGACACCTAAACACACCCCGGTGTTCATCAATCGTGGAAATCACTCCGAGACACCAAAATAGTGAGTAATAGTCCTAGAAACGGGCCAGAATCGGCCAATACTGTGAGTGTCGATGACCGACACATAAGCGCACCTTGGGGTTCAACAACTATGGAGATTTTTCGGGACCCCAAAACGGTGAGTAATAGTCCACGAAACAGGTCAGAATTTTCCAAAACTGTGTGTGTTGACGACGGACACGTAAACGCACCCCGGGGATCGTCAATTGCGGAAATCATTCTGGGCCCCAAAATAGTGAGTAATAGTGCAGGAAATGGACCATGATTGGCCAAACATGTGAGTATTGCTGACAGACACGTAACCGCACCCCAGGGTTCGTCAATTCTGGAAATCACTTTGGGACCCCAAAACTGAGTAATAGTCCAAGAAACGGGCCAGAATCGGCCCAAACTGCGAGTCTTGACGACCAACACGTAAGCACACCTTTGGATTCGACAACCATGGAAACCGCTTCCGGACCCCCAAACTGTGAGTAGTAGTCCATGAAAGAGCGCAGAATCGGACAAACCTAGGAATGTTGATAAACGATACATAAACGCACCCCGGGGTTCGTCAATCATGGAAATCGCTCAGGGACCCCAAATCAGTGAGTAATAGTCCATGAAACGGGCCAAAATCAGCCCAAACTGCGTGTGTTGATGACCGACACATAAATGCACCCCGGTGTTCGTCAATCGTATAAATCACTCCGGGACCCCAAAGCTGAGTAATAGTCCAAGAAACGGGCCAGAATCAGCTAAAACTGTGATTGTTGATGACCGACACGTAAGCGCACCTTGGGGTTAAACAACCATGGAAATCGCTTTGGGACCCCAAAACGGTGAGTAATAGTCCATGAAACGGGTTAGAATCGACAAAAGCCGTGAGTGTTGATGACCGACACGTAAACGCACCCCGGGGTTAGTCAATCATGGAACTCACTCCGGGACCCCAAAACAGTGAGTAATAGTCCAAGAAAAGGGCCAGTATCGGCCAAAACTGCGAGTGTTGATGACTGACTCGTAAGCGCACCTTGGGGTTCAACAACTATGGAAATCGGTTTGGGCCCAAAATCGGTGAGTAATAGTCAACGAAACGGGTCGGAATTGGCCAAAACTATGAGTGTTGACGATGGTCACCTAGAGGCACCCCGGGGATCTCAATCGTGGAAATTGCTTTGGGACTCCAAAACGGTGAGTAATAGTCCATGAAATGGGTCATAATCAACAAAAATCGTGATTGTTGATGACAGACACGTAAACGCACCCCGGGGTTCGCCAATCGTGGAAATCGCTCCGGGACCCCAAAACTGAGTAACAGTCCAAGAAACGGGCCTGAATCGGCCAAAACTGTGAGTGTTGATGACCGACACGTAAGCGCACCTTGGAGTTCAACAACCATGGAAATCGCTTTGGGACCCCAAAAATGGTGAGTAATAGTCCATGAAACGGGTCAGAATCGACAAAAGCCAAGATTGTTGATGACAGACATGTAAACGCATCCCGGGGTTCGGCAATCGTGTAAATCACTCTGGGACCCCAAACTACGAGTGTTGATGACCAACACGTAAGTGCACCTTGGGGTTCAACAACTCTAGAAATCGCTTCGGGCCTAAAATAGGTGAGTAATAGTCAATGAAACGGGTGAGAATTGGCCAAAACTGTGAGTGCTAACGACGGACACGTAAACGCACCCCGGGGATCGTCAACCGTGGAAATCGCTCTGGGACCCCAAAACACTGAGTAATAGTGCATGAAACGGACCAGAATAGGCCAAAATTGTGAGTGTTGATGACCGACAAGTAAACGTGCCCTGTGGTTCGTAATCGTGGAAATCACTTCGGGACCCCAAAACTGAGTAATAGTCCAAGAAACGGGCCAGAATCGGCCAAAACTGCGAGTCTTGATGACCAACATATAAGCACATCTTGGGTTCGAACCATGGAAATAGCTTTGGGACCCCAAAATGGTGAGTAATACTCCATGAAAGAGCCCAGAATCGGAGAAACGTAGGATTATTGATGAACGATACATAAACGTACCGCGGGGTTCATCAATCATGGAAATCGCTCAGGGACCCATAATCAATAAGTAATAGTCCATAAAAAGGGCCAGAATCGGCCCAAATTGCGAGTCTTGATGACCAACACATAAGCACACCTTGGGGTTCGACAACCATGAAAATCGCTTTGGGACCCCAAAATGGTGAATAATAGTCCAAGAAACGGGCCAGAATCGGCCAAAACTGCGATTGTTCATGACCGACACGTGAACGCACCCCGGGATTCTTCAATCATGGAAATCTTTCAGGGACACCAAATCAATGAGTGATAGTCCATGAAATGGGCCAGAATCCGCCAAAACTGTGAGTGTTGATGACCGACACCTAAACACACCCCGGTGTTCGTCAATCGTGGAAATCACTCTTGGACCCCAAAATAGTGAGTAATAGTCCTAGAAACGGGCCAGAATCGGCCAAAACTGCGGGTGTTGATGACAGACACGTATGCGCACCTTGGTGTTCAATAACTATGGAAATCGCTTCGGGCCCAAAATCGGTGAGTAATAGTCAATGAAATGGGTCAGAATTCGCCAAAACTGTGAGTGTTGACGACGGACACGTAAACGCATCCCGGGAATCGTCAATCGTGGTAATCTCTCTGGGACCCCAAAACGCTGAGTAATAGTGCATGAAACGGACCAGAATAGACCAAAATTGTGAGTGTTGATGACCAACACGTAAACATGCCCCGGTTTCATCAATCGTGGAAATCACTTCAAGACCCCAAACCTGAGTAATAGTACAAGAAACGGGCCTGAATCGGCCCAAACTGCGAGTCTTGATGACCAACATATAAGCACACCTTGGGGTTCGACAACCATGGAAATCGCTTTGGGACCCCAAAATGGTGAGTGATACTCCACGAAAGAGCCCAGAATCGGACAAACCTAGGATAATGGATGAACAATACATAAACGTACCGTGGGGTTCGTCCATCATGGAAATCGCTTAGGGACCCCAAATCAATGAGTAATAGTCCATGAAATGGGCCAGAATCGGCCCAAACAGCGAGTCTTGACGACCAACACATAAGCACATCTTGGGGTTCGACAACCGTGGAAATCGCTTTGGGACCCCAAAATGGTGAGTAATAGTCCAAGAAACGGGCCAGAATCGGCCAAAACTGCGAATGTTGATGACCGACACGTAAACGCACCCTGGGATTCATGAATCATGGAAATCGTTTAGGAACACCAAATCAATGAGTGATAGTCGACGAAACGAGCCAGAATCAGCCAAAACTCTGAGTGTTGATGACCGACACCTAAACACACCACGGTGTTCGTCAATCATGGAAATCACGGTGTTCGTCAATCACACCACGGTGTTCGTCAATCACACCACGGTTTACGTGACCGACACCTAAACACCTAAACCGACACATAAGCGCAGCTTGGGGTTCAACAACTTTGGAGATTTTTCGGGACCCCAAAACGATGAGTAATAGTCCACGAAACGGGTCAGAAGTTTCCAAAACTATGTGTGTTGACGACGGACACGTAAATGCACCCTGGGGATCGTCAATTGTGGAAATCGTTCTGGCCCCAAAACGGTGAGTAATAGTGCACGAAATGGACCAGAATCAGCCAAAATTGTGAGTATTGATGACCGACACGTAAACGCACCCCATGGTTCGTCAATCGTGGAAATCACTTTGGGGCCCCAAAACTGAGTAATAGTCCAAGAAACGGGCCAGAATCGGCCCAAACTGCGAGTCTTGACGACCAACACGTAAGCACACCTTCGGGTACGACAACCATGGAAATCGCTTTCGGACCCCCAAACTGTGAGTAGTAGTCCATGAAAGAGCCCAGAATCGGAAAACCTAGGAATGTTGATAAACGATACATAAACGCACCCCGGGGTTCGTCAATCATGGAAATCGGTCAGGGACCCAAATCTGTGAGTAATAGTCCATGAAATGGGCCAGAATCGCCCCAAACTGCGAGTGTTGAAGACCGACACATAAATGCACCCCGGTGTTCGTCAATCGTAGAAATCACTCCGGGCCCCCAAAGCTGAGTAATAGTCCAAGAAACGGGCCAGAATCAGCTAAAACTGTGATTGTTGATGACCGACACGTAAGCACACCATGGGGTTAAACAACCATGAAAGTCGCTTTGGGACCCCAAAACGGTGAGTAATAGTCCATGAAACGGGTCAGAATTGACAAAAGCCGCGAGTGTTGATGACTGACACGTAAACGCACCCCGGGGTTAGTCAATCGTGGAACTCACTCCGGGACCCCAAAACAGTGAGTAATAGTCCAAGAAACGGGCCAGTATCGGCCAAAACTACGAGTGTTGATGACCGACACGTAAGCGCACCTTGGGGTTCAACAATTATGGAAATCGCTTTGGGCCCAAAATCGGTGAGTAATAGTCAACGAAACGGGTCAGAATCGGCCAAAACTATGAGTATTGACGACGGTCACCTAAATGCACCCCGGGGATCGTCAATCATGGAAATTGCTTTGGGACTCCAAAACGGTGAGTAATAGTCCATGAAACGGTTTATAATCAACAAAAGTCGCGAGTGGTGATGACCGACACATAAACGCACCCCGGGGTTCGTCATTCGAGGAAATCACTCCGGGACCCCAAAACTGAGTAATAGTCCAAGAAACGGGCCTGAATCGGCCAAAACTGTGAGTGTTGATGACCGACACGTAAGCGCACCTTGGGGTTCAACAACCATGGAAATCGCTTTGGGACCCTAAAATGGTGAGTAATAGTCCATGAAACAGGTCAGAATCGACAAAAGCCAAGATTGTTGATGACAGACATGTAAACGCATCTCGGGGTTCGTCAATCATGGAGATCACTCCGGGACCCCAAAACAGTGAGTAATAGTCGAAGAAACGAGCATGAATCGGCCAAACTGCGAGTGTTGATGACCGACACGTAAGCCCACCTTGGGGTTCAACAACTCTGCAGATCGCTTCAGGCCCAAAATCGGTGAGTAATAGTCAATGAAACGGGTGAGAATTGGCCAAAACTGTGAGTGTTGACGATGGACACGTAAACGCACCCAGGGGATCGTCAGTCGTCGAAATCGCTCTGGGACCCAAAAACACTGAGTAATAGTGCATGAAACGGACCAGAATAGGCCAAAATTGTGAGTGTTGATGACCGACACGTAAACGTGCCCTGGGGTTCGTAATCGTGGAAATCACTTCGGGACCCCAAAACTGAGTAATAGTCCAAGAAACGGGCCAGAATCGGCCAAAACTGCGAGTCTTGACGACCAACATATAAGCACATCTTGGGTTCGACAACCATGGAAATAGCTTTGGGACCCCAAAATGGTGAGTAATACTCCATGAAAGAGCCCAGAATTGGACAAACGTAGGATTATTGATGAACGATACATAAACTTACCACGGGGTTTGTCAATCATGGAAATTGCTCAGGGACCCATAATCAATAAGTAATAGTCCATAAAAACGGCCAGAATCGGCACAAACTGTGAGTCTTGACGACCAAACATAAGCACACCTTGGGGTTAGACAACCATGAAAACCATTTTTGGGACCCCAAAATGGTGAGTAGTAGTCCAATAAACGGGCCAGAATCGGCCAAAATTGCGATAGTTCATGACAGACACGTAAACGCACGCCAGAATTCGTGAATCATGGAAATCGTTCAGGGACACCAAATCAATGACCGATAGTCCACGAAACGGGCCAGAATTCGCCAAAACTGTGAGTGTTGATGACCGACACCTAAACACACCCCGGTGTTCATCAATCGTAGAAATCACTCCTGGACCCCAAAATAGTGAGTAATAGTCCTAGAAACCGGCCAGAATCGGCCAAAACTGCGAGTGTTGATGACCGACACATATGCGCACCTTGGGGTTCAATAACTATGGAAATCGAGTCGGGCCCAAAATCGGTGAGTAATAGTCAACGAAACGGGTCAGAATTGGCCAAAACTGTGAGTGTTGACGACGGACACGTAAACGCATCCCGGGGATCGTCAATCGTGGTAATCACTCTAGGACCCCAAAACGCTGAGTAATAGTGCATGAAACGGACCAAATAGACCAAAATTGTGAGTGTTGATGACCAACACGTAAACATGCCCTGGGTTCGTCAATCGTCGAAATCACTTCGAGACCCCAAAACTGAGTAATAGTCCAAGAAACGGGCCAGAATCGGCCCAAACTGCGAGTCTTGACGACCAACATATAAGCACACCTTGGGGTTCGACAACCATGGAAATCGCTTTGGGACCCCAAAATGGTGAGTAATACTCCATGGAAGAGCCCAGAATTGGATAAACCTAGGATTATGGATGAACAATACGTAAACGTACCATGAGGTTCGTCAATCATGGAAATCGCTTAGGGACCCCAAATCAATGAGTAATAGTCCATGAAATGGGCCAGAATCGGCCCAAACAGCGAGTCTTGACGACCAACACATAAGCACATCTTGGGGTTCGACAACCATGGAAATCGCTTTGGGACCCCAAAATGGTGAGTAATAGTCCAAGAAACGGGCCAGAATCGGCCAAAACTGCGAATGTTGATGACCGACACGTAAACGCACCCCGAGATTCATGAATCATGGAAATCATTGAGGGACACCAAATCAATGAGTGATAGTCGACGAAATAGGCCAGAATCAGCCAAAACTCGGAGTGTTGATGACGGACACCTAACCACACCCCGGTGTTCGTCAATCATGGAAATCACTCCGGGACCCCAAAATAGTGAGTAATAGTCCTAGAAACGGGCCAGAATGAGCCAAAACTGCGAGTGTTGATGACCGACACATAAGCACACCTTGGGGTTCAACAACTATGGAGATTTTTCGGGACCCGAAAACGGTGAGTAATAGTCCATGAAATGGGTCAGAATTTTCCAAAACTATGTGTGTTGACGACGGACACGTAAACGCACCCCGGGGATCGTCAATTGTGGAAATCGTTCTGGGCCCCAAAACGGTGAGTAATAGTGCACAAAATGGACCAGAGTCAGCCAAAATTGTGAGTATTGATGACCGACACGTAAACGCACCCCAGGGTTCGTCAATCGTGGAAATCGCTTTGGGACCCCAAAACTGAGTAATAGTCCAAGAAACGGGCCAGAATCGGCCCAAACTGCGAGTCTTGACGACCAACACGTAAGCACACCTTCGGGTTCGACAACCATGGAAATCGCTTCCGGACCCCCAAACTATGAGTAGTAGTCCATGAAAGAGCCCAGAATCGGACAAACCTAGGAATGTTGATAAACGATACATAAACGCACCCCGGGGTTCGTCAATCATGGAAATCGCTCAGGGACCCCAAATCAATGAGTAATAGTCCATGAAATGGGCCAGAATCGGCCCAAACTATGAGTGTTCATGACCGACACATGAATGCACCCCGGTGTTCGTCACTCGTAGAAATCACTCCGGGACCCCAAAGCTGAGTAATGGTCCAAGAAACGGGCCAGAATCAGCTAAAACTGTGATTGTTGATGACCGACACATAAGCGCACCTTGGGGGTAAACAACCATGGAAGTCGCTTTGGGACACCAAAACGGTGAGTAATAGTCCACGAAACGGGTCAGAATCGACAAAAGCCGCGAGTCTTGATGACCGACACGTAAACGCACCCAGGGGTTCATCAATCATGGAACTCACTCCGGGACCCCAAAACAGTGAGTAATAGTCCAAGAAACGAGCCAGAATCGGCCAAACTGCGAGTGTTGACGACCGACATGTAAGCGTACCTTGGGGTTCAACAACTATGGAAATCGCCTCGGGCCCAAAATCGGTGAGTAATAGTCAACCAAATGGGTCAGAATTGGCCAAAACTATGAGTGTTGACGACGGTCACCTAAATGCACCCCGGGGATCGTCATTCGTGGAAATCGCTTTGCGACCCCAAAATGGTGAGTAATAGTCCATGAAACGGGTCATAATCAACAAAAGTCGTGAGTGTTGATGACCGAAAAGTAAACGCACCCCGGGGTTCGTCAATCGTGGAAATCGCTCCGGGACCCCAAAACTGAGTAATAGTCCAAGAAACGGGCCTGAATCGGCCAAAACTGTGAGTGTTGATGACCGACACGTAAGCGCACCTTGGGGTTCAACAACCATGGAAATCGCTTTGGGACCCCAAAATGGTGAGTAATAGTCCATGAAACGTGTCAGAATCGACAAAAGCCAAGATTGTTGATGATAGACATGTAAACGCAACCCGGGGTTCGGAAATCGTGGAAATCACTCCGGGACCCCAAAACAGTGAGTAATAGTCCAAGAAACGAGCCATAATCGGCCAAACTGCGATTGTTGATGCCCAACACATAAGCGAACCTTGGGGTTCAACAACTCTGGAAATCGCTTCAGGCCCAAAATCGGTGAGTAATAGTCAATGAAACGGGTGAGAATTGGCCAAAACTGTGAGTGTTGACGACGGACACGTAAACGGACCCCGGGGATCGTCAATCGTGGAAATCGCTCTGGGACACCAAAACACTGAGTAATAGTGCATGAAATGGACCAGAATAGGCCAAAATTGGTAGTGTTGATGACCAACACGTAAACGTGCACTGGGTTCGTAATCCTGGAAATCACTTTGGTACCCCAAAATAGAGTAATAGTCCAAGAAACGGGCTAGAATTGGCAAAACTGCGAGTCTTGACGACCAACATATAAGCACATCTTGGGTTCGACAACCATGGAAATAGCTTTGGGACCCCAAAATGGTGAGTAATACTCCATGAAAGAGCCCAGAATCGGACAAATGTAGGATTATTGATGAACGATACATAAACGTACTGCGGGATTCGTCAATCATGGAAATCGCTCAGGGACCCATAATCAATAAGTAATAGTCCATAAAAAGGGCCAGAATCGGCCCAAACTGCGAGTCTTGACGACCAACACATATGCACACCTTGGGGTTCGACAACCATGAAAATTGCTTTGGGACCCCAAAATGGTGAGTAATAGTCCAAGAAACGGGCCAGAATCGGTCAAAACTGCGATTGTTCGTGACCGACACGTGAACGCACCATGGGATTCGTGAATCATGGAAATCGTTCAGGGACACCAAATGAATGAGTGATAGTCCACGAAATTGGCCAGAATCCGCAAAAACTGTGAGTGTTGATGACTGACAACTAAACACACCCCGGTGTTCGTCAATCGTGGAAATCACTCCGGGACCCCAAAATAGTGAGTAATAGTCCTAGAAACGGGCCAGAATCGGCCAAAACTGTGAGTGTTGATGACCAACACGTATGCGCACCTTGGCGTTCAATAACTATGGAAATCGCTTCGGTCCCAAAATCGGTGAGTAATAGTCAACGAAACGGGTCAGAATTGGCCAAAACTATGAGTGTTGACGACGGACACGTAAACACACCCCGGGGATCGTCAATCGTGGAAATCGCTCTGGGACCCCAAAATACTGAGTAATAGTGCATGAAACGGACCAGAATAGGCCAAAATTGTGAGTGTTGATGACCGACACGTAAACGTGCCCTGGGTTCGTCAATCGTGGAAATCACTTCGAGACCCCAAAACTGACTAATAGTCCAAGAAACGGGCCAGAATCGTCCCAAACTGCGAGTCTTGACGACCAACATATAAGCACAGCTTGGGGTTCGACAACCATGGAAATCACTTTGGGACCTCAAAATGGTGAGTAATACTCCATGAAAGAGCCCAGAATCGGACAAACCTACGATTATGGATGAACAATATGTAAACGTACCGTGAGGTTCGTCAATCATGGAAATCGCTTAGGGACCCCAAATCAATGAGTAATAGTCCATGAAATGGGCCAGAATCGGCCCAAACAGCGAGTCTTGACGACCAACACATAATCACACCTTGGGGTTCGACAACCATGGAAATCGCTTTGGGACCCCAAAATGGTGAGTAATAGTCCAAGAAACGGGCCAGAATCGGCCAAAGCTGCGAATGTTGATGACCGACACGTAAACGCACCCCGGGATTCATGAATCATGGAAATCGTTCAGGGACACCAAATCAATGAGTGATAGTCAACAAAACGGGCCAGAATCAAACAAAACTGAGAGTGTTGATGACCGACACCTAAACACACCCCGGTGTTCGTCAATCATGAAAATCACTCCGCGACCCCAAAATAGTGAGTAATAGTCCTAGAAACGGGCCAGAATGAGCCAAAACTGCGAGTGTTGATGATCGACACATAAGCGCACCTTGGGGTTCAACAACTATGGAGATTTTTCGGGACCCCAAAACGGTGAGTAATAGTCCACGAAACGGGTCAGAATTTTCCAAAACTATGTGTGTTGACGACGGACACGTAAACGCACCCCGGGGATCGTCAATTGTGGAAATCGTTCTGGGCGCCAAAATGGTGAGTAATAGTGCACGAAATGGACCAGAATCAGCCAAAATTGTGAGTATTGATGACCAACACGTAAATGCACCCCAGGGTTCATCAATCGTGGAAATCACTTTGGGACCCCAAAACTAAGTAATAGTCCAAGAAACGGGCCAGAATCGGCCCAAACTGTGAGTCTTGACGACCAACACGTAAGCACACCTTCGGGTTTGACAACCATGGAAATCGCTTCTGGACCCCCAAACTGTGAGTAGTAGTCCATGAAAGAGCCCAGAATCGGACAAACCAAGGAATGTTGATAAACGATACATAAACGCACCCCGGGGTTTGTCAATCATGGAAATCGCTCAGGGACCCCAAATCAGTGAGTAATAGTCCATGAAATGGGCCAGAATCGGCCGAAACTGCGAGTGTTGATGACCGACACATGAATGCACCCCGGTGTTCGTCAATCGTAGAAATCACTCCGGGACCCCAAAGATGAGTAATAGTCCAAGAAACGGGCCAGAATCATCTAAAACTGTGAGTGTTGATGACCGACACGTAAACGCACCCAGGGGTTCATCAATCATGGAACTCACTCCGGGACCCCAAAATAGTGAGTAATAATCCAAGAAACGAGCCAGAATCGGCCAAACTGCGAGTGTTGACGACCGACATGTAAGCGCACCTTGGGGTTCAACAACTATGGAAATCGCTTCGGGCCCAAAATCAGTGAGTAATAGTCAACCAAACGGGTCAGAATTGGCCAAAACTATGAGTGTTGACGACGGTCACCTAAATGCACCCCGGGGATCGTCATTCGTGGAAATCGCTTTGGGACCCCAAAATGGTGAGTAATAGTCCATGAAACGGGCCAGAATCGGCCAAAACTGCGAATGTTGATGACCGACACGTAAACGCACCCCGGGATTCATGAATCATGGAAATCGTTCAGGGACACCAAATCAATGAGTGATAGTGGACGAAACGGGCCAGAATCAGCCAAAACTCCGAGTGTTGATGACCGACACCTAAACACACCCCGGTGTTCGTCAATCATGGAAATCAATCCGGGACACCAAAATAGTGAGTAATAGTCCTAGAAACAGGCCAGAATCAGCCAAAACTGTGAGTGCTGATGACCGACACATAAGCACACCTTGGGGTTCAACAACTATGGAGATTTTTTCGGGACCCCAAAACGGTGAGTAATAGTCCATGAAACGGGTCAGAATTTTCAAAAACTATGTGTGTTGACGACGGACACATAAACGCACCCCGGGGGTCGTCAATTGTGGAAATCGTTCTGGGCCCCAAAACGGTGAGTAATAGTGCATGAAATGGACCAGAATCCGCCAAAATTGTGAGTATTGATGACCGACACGTAAACGCACCCCAGGGTTCGTCAATCGTGGAAATCACTTTGGGACCCCAAAACTGAGTAATAGTCCAAGAAACGGGCCAGAATCGGCCCAAACTGCGAGTCTTGACGACCAACACGTAAGCACACCTTCGGGTACGACAACCATGGAAATCGCTTTCGGACCCCCAAACTGTGAGTAGTAGTCCATGAAAGAGCCCAGAATCGGAAAACCTAGGAATGTTGATAAACGATACATAAACGCACCCCGGGGTTCGTCAATCATGGAAATCGGTCAGGGACCCAAATCTGTGAGTAATAGTCCATGAAATGGGCCAGAATCGCCCCAAACTGCGAGTGTTGAAGACCGACACATAAATGCACCCCGGTGTTCGTCAATCGTAGAAATCACTCCGGGCCCCCAAAGCTGAGTAATAGTCCAAGAAACGGGCCAGAATCAGCTAAAACTGTGATTGTTGATGACCGACACGTAAGCACACCATGGGGTTAAACAACCATGAAAGTCGCTTTGGGACCCCAAAACGGTGAGTAATAGTCCATGAAACGGGTCAGAATCGACAAAAGCCGCGAGTGTTGATGACCAACACGTAAACACACCGAGGGGTTCATCAATCGTGGAACTCACTCCGGGACCCCAAAACAGTGAGTAATAGTCCAAGAAACGAGCCAGAATCGGCCAAACTGCGAGTGTTGATGACCGACACGTAAGCACACCTTGGGGTTCAACAACTATGGAAATCGCTTCGGGCCCAAAATCGGTGAGTAATAGTCAACCAAACGGGTCAGAATTGGCCAAAACTATGAGTCTTGCCGACGGTCACCTATATGCACCCCGAGGATTGTCATTCGTGGAAATCGCTTTGGGACCCCAAAATGGTGAGTAATAGTCTATGAAACGGGTCATAATCAACAAAAGTCGCGAGTGTTCATGACCGACACGTAAACGCACCCTGGGGTTCGTCAATCGTGGAAATCGCTCCGGGACCCCAAAATTGAGTAATAGTCCAAGAAACGGGCCTGAATCGGCCAAAACTGTGAGTGTTGATGACTGACACGTAAGCGCACCTTGGGGTTCAACAACCATGGAAATCGCTTTGGGACCCCAAAATGGTGAGTAATAGTCCACGAAACGAGTTAGAATCGACAAAAGCCAAGATTGTTGATGACAGACATGTAAACGCATCCCGGGGTTCGGCAATCATGGAAATCACTCCGGGACCCCAAAACAGCGAGTAATAGTCCAAGAAACGAGCCAGAATCGGCCAAACTGCGAGCACGTAAGCGCACCTTGGGGTTCAACAACTCTGGAAATCGCTTTGGGCCCAAAACCGGTGAGTAATAGTCAATGGAACGGGTGAGAATTGGCCAAAACTGTGAGTGTTGACGACGGACACGTAAACGCACCCCGGAGATCGTCAATCGTGGAAATCGCTCTGGGACCCCAAAACACTGAGTAATAGTGCATGAAACAGACCAGAATAGGCGAAAATTGTGAGTGTTGATGACCGACTCGTAAACGTGCCCTCGGGTTCGTAATTGTGGAAATCACTTCGGGACCCCAAAACTGAGTAATAGTCCAAGAAACGGGCCAGAATCGGCCAAAACTGCGAGTCTTGACGACCAACATATAAGCACATCTTGGGTTCGACAACCATGGAAATAGCTTTGGGACCCCAAAATGGTGAGTAATACTCCATTAAAGAGCCCAGAATCGGACAAACGTAGGATTATTGATGAACGATACATAAACGTACCGCGGGGTTCGTCAATCGTGGAAATCGCTCAGGGACCCATAATCAATAAGTAATAGTCCATAAAAAGGGCCAGAATCGGCACAAACTGCGAGTCTTGACGACCAACACATAAGCACGCCTTGGGGTTCGACAACCATGAAAATCGTTTTGGGACCCCAAAATGGTGAGTAACGGTCCAAGAAACGGGCTAGAATCGGCCAAAACTGCGATTGTTCATGACCGACACGTAAACGCACCCCGGGATTCGTGAATCATGGAAATCGTTCAGGGACACCAAATCAATGAGCGATAGTCCACGAAACGGGCCAGAATCCGCCAAAACAGTGAGGTGTTGATGACCGACACCTAGACACACCCCGGTGTTCGTCAATCATGGAAATAACTCCTGGACCCCAAAATACTGAGTAATAGTCCTAGAAACGGGCCAGAATCTGCCAAAACTTCGAGTGTTGATGACAGACATGTATGCGCACCTTGGTGTTCAATAACTATGGAAATCTCTTCGGGCCCAAAATCGGTGAGTAATAGTCAACGAAACGCGTCAGAATTGGCCAAAACTATGGGTGTTGACGACGGACATGTAAACTCATCCCGGGGATCGTCAATCATGGTAATCGCTCTGGGACCCCAAAATGCTGAGTAATAGTGCATGAAACGGACCAGAATAGGCCAAAATTGTGAGTGGTTATGACCGACACATAAACATGCCCTGGGTTCATCAATCGTGGAAATCACTTCGAGACCCCAAAACTGAGTAATAGTCCAAGAAACGGGCCAGAATCGTCCCAAACTGCGAGTCTTGACGACCAACATATAAGCACACCTTAGGGTTCGACAACCATGGAAATCACTTTGGGACCCCAAAATGGAGAGTAATACTCCATGAAAGAGCCCAGAATCGGACAAACCTAGGATTATTGATGAACAATACGTAAACATATCGCGGGGTTCGTCAATCATGGAAATCGCTCACAGACCCCAAATCAATGAGTACTAGTCCATGAAATGGGCCAGAATCGGCCCAAACAGCGAGTCTTGACGACCAACACATAAGCACACCTTGGGGTTCGACAACCATGGAAATCGCTTTGGGACCCCAAAATGGGGAGTAATAGTCCAAGAAACAGGCCAGAATCGGCCAAAACTGCGAATGTTGATGACCGACACGTAAACGCACCCCGGGATTCATGAATCATGGAAATCGTTCAGGGACACCAAATCAATGAGTGATAGTGGCCAGAATCAGCCAAAACTCTGAGTGTTAATGACCGGCACCTAAACACACCCCGGTGTTCGTCAATCATGGAAATCACTCCGGGACCCCAAAATAGTGAGTAATAGTCCTAGAAATGGGCCAGAATCAGCCAAAACTGCAAGTGTTGATGACCGACACATAAGCGCACCTTGGGGTTCAACAACTATAGAGATTTTTTGGGACCCCAAATCGGTGAGTAATAGTCCACGAAACGGGTCAGAATTTTCCAAAACTATGTCTGTTGACGATGGACACGTAAACACACCCCGGGGATCGTCAATTATGGGAATCATTCTGGGCCCCAAAACGGTGAGTAATAGTGCACGAAATGAACCAGAATCAGCCAAAATTGTGAGTATTGATGACCGACACGTAAACGCACCCCAGGTTTCGTCAATCGTGGAAATAACTTTGGGACCCCGAAACTGAGTAATAGTCCAAGAAATGGGCCAGAATCGGCCCAAACTGCGAGTTTTGACGACCCACACCTAAGCACACCTTTGGGTTCGACAACCATGGAAATCGCATCCGGACCCCCAAACTGTGAGTAGTAGTCCATGAAAGAGCCCAGAATCGGACAAACCTAGGAATGTTGATAAAAGATACATAAATGCACCCCGGGGTTCGTCAATCATGGAAATCGCTCAGGGACCCCAAATCAGTGAGTAATAGTCTATGAAATGGTCCAGAATCGTCCCAAACTGCGAGTGATGATGACGAACACATAAATGCACCCCGGTGTTCATCAATCGTAGAAATCACTCGGGGACCCCAAAGCTGAGTAATAGTCCAAGAAACGGGCCAGAATCAGCTAAAATTGTGATTGTTGATGACCGATACGTATGAGCAACTTGGGGTTCAATAACTATGGAAATCGCTTCGGGCCCAAAATCGGTGAGTAATAGTCAACGAAACGGGTCAGAATTGGCCAAAACTGTGAGTGTTGACGACAGACACGTAAACGCATCTCGGGGATCATCAATCGTGGTAATCACTCTGGGACCCAAAAACGCTGAGTAATAGTGGATGAAATGGACCAGAATAGACCAAAATTGTGAGTGTTGATGACCGACACGTAAACATGACATGGGTTCGTCAATCGTGGAAATCACTTTGGGGCCCCAAAACTGAGTAATAGTCCAAGAAACGGGCCAGAATCGGCCGAAACTGCGAGTCTTGACGACCAACATATAAGCACACCTTGGGGTTCGACAACCATGTATCTCGCTTTGGGACCCCAAAATGGTGAGTAATACTCCATGAAAGAGCCCAGAATCGGACAAACCTAGGATTATTGATGAATGATACGTAAACGTACCGCGGGGTTCGTAAATCATGGAAATCGCTTAGGGACCCCAAATCAATGAGTAATAGTCCATGAAATGGGCCAGAATCGGCCCAAACTGTGAGTCTTGACGACCAACACATAAGCACACCTTGGGGTTCGACAACCATGGAAATCGCTTTGGGACCCCAAAGATGAGTAATAGTCCAAGAAACGGGCCAGAATCATCTAAAACTGTGATTGTTGATGACCGACACGTAAGCACACCTTGGGGTTAAACAACCATGGAAGTCGCTTTGGGACCCCAAAATGGTGAGTAATAGTCCATGAAACGGGTCAGAATTGACAAAAGCCGCGAGTGTTGATGACCGACACGTAAACGCACCCAGGGGTTCATCAATCGTGGAAATCACTCCGGGACCCCAAAATAGTGAGTAATAATCCAAGAAACGAGCCAGAATCGGCCAAACTGCGAGTGTTGACGACCGACATGTAAGCGCACCTTGGGGTTCAACAACTATGGAAATCGCTTCGGGCCCAAAATCGGTGAGTAATAGTCAACCAAACGGGTCAGAATTGGCCAAAACTATGAGTGTTGACGACGGTCACCTAAATGCACCCCGGGGATCGTCATTCGTGGAAATCGCTTTGGGACCCCAAAATGGTGAGTAATAGTCCATGAAACGGGCCAGAATCGGCCAAAACTGCGAATGTTGATGACCGACACGTAAACGCACCCCGAGATTCATGAATCATGGAAATCGTTCAGGGACACCAAATCAATGAGTGATAGTCGACGAAACGGGCCAGAATCAGCCAAAACTCCGAGTGTTGATGACCGACACCTAAACACACCCCGGTGTTCGTCAATCATGGAAATCAATCCGGGACACCAAAATAGTGAGTAATAGTCCTAGAAACAGGCCAGAATCAGCCAAAACTGTGAGTGCTGATGACCGACACATAAGCGCACCTCGGGGTTCAACAACTATGGAGATTTTTTCGGGACCCTAAAACGGTGAGTAATAGTCCATGAAACGGGTCAGAATTTTCAAAAACTATGTGTGTTGACGACAGGCACATAAACGCACCCCGGGGGTCGTCAATTGTGGAAATCGTTCTGGGCCCCAAAACGGTGAGTAATAGTGCATGAAATGGACCAGAATCAGCCAAAATTGTGAGTATTGATGACCGACACGTAAACGCACCCCAGGGTTCGTCAATCGTGGAAATCACTTTGGGACCCCAAAACTGAGTAATAGTCCATGAAACGGGCCAGAATCGGCCCAAACTGCGAGTCTTGACGACCAACACGTAAGCACACCTTCGGGTACGACAACCATGGAAATCGCTTTCGGACCCCCAAACTGTGAGTAGTAGTCCATGAAAGAGCCCAGAATCGGAAAACCTAGGAATGTTGATAAACGATACATAAACGCACCCCGGGGTTCGTCAATCATGGAAATCGGTCAGGGACCCAAATCTGTGAGTAATAGTCCATGAAATGGGCCAGAATCGCCCCAAACTGCGAGTGTTGAAGACCGACACATAAATGCACCCCGGTGTTCGTCAATCATAGAAATCACTCCGGGCCCCCAAAGCTGAGTAATAGTCCAAGAAATGGGCCAGAATCAGCTAAAACTGTGATTGTTGATGACCGACACGTAAGCACACCATGGGGTTAAACAACCATGAAAGTCGCTTTGGGACCCCAAAACGGTGAGTAATAGTCCATGAAACGGGTCAGAATCGACAAAAGCCGCGAGTGTTGATGACCGACACGTAAACGCACCGAGGGGTTCATCAATCGTGGAACTCACTCCGGGACCCCAAAACAGTGAGTAATAGTCCAAGAAACGAGCCAGAATCGGCCAAACTGCGAGTGTTGATGACCGACACGTAAGCACACCTTGGGGTTCAACAACTATGGAAATCGCTTCGGGCCCAAAATCGGTGAGTAATAGTCAACCAAACGGGTCAGAATTGGCCAAAACTATGAGTCTTGCCGACGGTCACCTATATGCACCCCGAGGATTGTCATTCGTGGAAATCGCTTTGGGACCCCAAAATGGTGAGTAATAGTCTATGAAACGGGTCATAATCAACAAAAGTCGCGAGTGTTCATGACCGACACGTAAACGCACCCTGGGGTTCGTCAATCGTGGAAATCGCTCCGGGACCCCATAACTGAGTAATAGTCCAAGAAACGGGCCTGAATCGGCCAAAACTGTGAGTGTTGATGACTGACACGTAAGCGCACCTTGGGGTTCAACAACCATGGAAATCGCTTTGGGACCCCAAAATGGTGAGTAATAGTCCACGAAACGAGTCAGAATCGACAAAAGCCAAGATTGTTGATGACAGACATGTAAACGCATCCCGGGGTTCGGCAATCATGGAAATCACTCCGGGACCCCAAAACAGCGAGTAATAGTCCAAGAAACGAGCCAGAATCGGCCAAACTGCGAGCACGTAAGCGCACCTTGGGGTTCAACAACTCTGGAAATCGCTTTGGGCCCAAAACCGGTGAGTAATAGTCAATGGAACGGGTGAGAATTGGCCAAAACTGTGAGTGTTGACGACGGACACGTAAACGCACCCCGGAGATCGTCAATCGTGGAAATCGCTCTGGGACCCCAAAACACTGAGTAATAGTGCATGAAATAGACCAGAATAGGCGAAAATTGTGAGTGTTGATGACCGACTCGTAAACGTGCCCTCGGGTTCGTAATTGTGGAAATCACTTCGGGACCCCAAAACTGAGTAATAGTCCAAGAAACGGGCCAGAATCGGCCAAAACTGCGAGTCTTGACGACCAACATATAAGCACATCTTGGGTTCGACAACCATGGAAATAGCTTTGGGACCCCAAAATGGTGAGTAATACTCCATTTAAAAGCCCAAAATCGGACATACGTAGGATTATTGATGAACGATACATAAACGTACCGCGGGGTTCGTCAATCGTGGAAATCGCTCAGGGACCCATAATCAATAAGTAATAGTCCATAAAAAGGGCCAGAATCGGCACAAACTGCGAGTCTTGACGACCAACATATAAGCACGCCTTGGGGTTCGACAACCAAGAAAATCGTTTTGGGACCCCAAAATGGTGAGTAACAGTCCAAGAAACGGGCTAGAATCGGCCAAAACTGCGATTGTTCATGACCGACACGTAAATGCACCCGGGATTCGTGAATCATGGAAATCGTTCAGGGACACCAAATCAATGAGCGATAGTCCACGAAACGGGCCAGAATCCACCAAAACAGTGAGGTGTTGATGACCGACACCTAGACACACCCCGGTGTTCGTCAATCATGGAAATCACTCCTGGACCCCAAAATACTGAGTAATGGTCCTAGAAACGGGCCAGAATCTGCCAAAACTTCGAGTGTTGATGACAGACATGTATGCGCACCTTGGTGTTCAATAACTATGGAAATCTCTTCGGGCCCAAAATCGGTGAGTAATAGTCAACGAAACGGGTCAGAATTGGCCAAAACTGTGAGTGTTGACGACGGACATGTAAACTCATCCCGGGGATCGTCAATCATGGTAATCGCTCTGGGACCCCAAAATGCTGAGTAATAGTGCATGAAACGGACCAGAATAGGCCAAAATTGTGAGTGGTTATGACCGACACATAAACATGCCCTGGGTTTATCAATCGTGGAAATCACTTCGAGACCCCAAAACTGAGTAATAGTCCAAGAAATGGGCCAGAATCGTCCCAAACTGCGAGTCTTGACGACCAACATATAAGCACACCTTAGGGTTCGACAACCATGGAAATCGCTTTGGGACCCCAAAATGGAGAGTAATACTCCATGAAAGAGCCCAGAATCGGACAAACCTAGGATTATTGATGAACAATACGTAAACGTATCGCGGGGTTCGTCAATCATGGAAATCGCTCACAGACCCCAAATCAATGAGTAATAGTCCATGAAATGGGCCAGAATCGGCCCAAACAGCGAGTCTTGACGACCAACACATAAGCACACCTTGGGGTTCGACAACCATGGAAATCGCTTTGGGACCCCAAAATGGTGAGTAATAGTCCAAGAAACAGGCCAGAATCGGCCAAAACTGCGAATGTTGATGACCGACACGTAAACGCACCCCGGGATTCATGAATCATGGAAATCGTTCAGGGACACCAAATCAATGAGTGATAGTGGCCAGAATCAGCCAAAACTCTGAGTGTTAATGACCGGCACCTAAACACACCCCGGTGTTCGTCAATCATGGAAATCACTCCGGGACCCCAAAATAGTGAGTAATAGTCCTAGAAATGGGCCAGAATCAGCCAAAACTGCAAGTGTTGATGACCGACACATAAGCGCACCGTGGGGTTCAACAACTATAGAGATTTTTTGGGACCCCAAATCGGTGAGTAATAGTCCACGAAACGGGTCAGAATTTTCCAAAACTATGTCTGTTGATGATGGACACGTAAACACACCCCGGGGATCGTCAATTATGGGAATCATTCTGGGCCCCAAAACGGTGAGTAATAGTGCACGAAATGGACCAGAATCAGCCAAAATTGTGAGTATTGATGACCGACACGTAAACGCACCCCAGGTTTCGTCAATCGTGGAAATAACTTTGGGACCCCGAAACTGAGTAATAGTCGAAGAAATGGGCCAGAATCGGCCCAAACTGCGAGTTTTGACGACCCACACCTAAGCACACCTTTGGGTTCGACAACCATGGAAATCGCATCCGGACCCCCAAACTGTGAGTAGTAGTCCATGAAAGAGCCCAGAATCGGACAAACCTAGGAATGTTGATAAAAGATACATAAACGCACCCCGGGGTTCGTCAATCATGGAAATCGCTCAGGGACCCCAAATCAGTGAGTAATAGTCCATGAAATGGTCCAGAATCGTCCCAAACTGCGAGTGATGATGACCAACACATAAATGCACCCCGGTGTTCATGAATCGTAGAAATCACTCGGGGACCCCAAAGCTGAGTAATAGTCCAAGAAACGGGCCAGAATCAGCTAAAATTGTGATTGTTGATGACCGATACGTATGCGCAACTTGGGGTTCAATAACTATGGAAATCGCTTCGGGCCCAAAATCGGTGAGTAATAGTCAACGAAACGGGTCAGAATTGGCCAAAACTGTGAGTGTTGATGACAGACACGTAAACGCATCTCGGGGATCGTCAATCGTGGTAATCACTCTGGGACCCAAAAACGCTGAGTAATAGTGCATGAAATGGACCAGAATAGACCAAAATTGTGAGTGTTGATGACCGACACGTAAACATGACATGGGTTCGTCAATCGTGGAAATCACTTTGGGGCCCCAAAACTGAGTAATAGTCCAAGAAACGGGCCAGAATCGGCCACAACTGCGAGTCTTGACGACCAACATATAAGCACACCTTGGGGTTCGACAACCATGGATCTCGCTTTGGGACCCCAAAATGGTGAGTAATACTCCATGAAAGAGCCCAGAATCGGACAAACCTAGGATTATTGATGAATGATACGTAAACGTACCGCGGGGTTCGTAAATCATGGAAATCGCTCAGGGACCCCAAATCAATGAGTAATAGTCCATGAAATGGGCCAGAATCGGCCCAAACTGCGAGTCTTGACGACCAACACATAAGCACACCTTGGGGTTCGACAACCATGGAAATCGCTTTGGGACCCCAAAATGGTGAATAATAGTCCAAGAAACGGGCCAGAATCGGCCAAAACTGCGATTGTTGATGACCGACACGTAAACGCACCCCGGGATTCGTGAATCATGGAAATCGTTCAGGGACACCAAATCAATGAGTGATAGTCGACGAAACGGGCCAGAATCGGCCAAGACTCTGAGTGTTGATGACCGACACCTAAACACACCCCGGTGTTCGTCAATCATGGAAATCACTCCGGGATCCCAAAATAGTGAGTAATAGTCCTAGAAACGGGCAAGAATCAGCCAAAACTACGAGAGTTGATGACCGACACATAAGCGCAGCTTGGGGTTCAACAACTTTGGAGATTTTTCGGGACCCCAAAACGATGAGTAATAGTCCACGAAACGGGTCAGAAGTTTCCAAAACTATGTGTGTTGACGACGGACACGTAAATGCACCCTGGGGATCGTCAATTGTGGAAATCGTTCTGGCCCCAAAACGGTGAGTAATAGTGCACGAAATGGACCAGAATCAGCCAAAATTGTGAGTATTGATGACCGACACGTAAACGCACCCCATGGTTCGTCAATCGTGGAAATCACTTTGGGACCCCAAAACTGAGTAATAGTCCAAGAAACGGACCAGAATCGGCCCAAGCTGCGAGTCTTGACGACCAACACGTAAGCACACCTTCGGGTTCGACAACCATGGAAATCGCTTCTGGACCCCCAAACTGTGAGTAGTAGTACATGAAAGAGCCCAGAATCGGACAAACCAAGGAATGTTGATAAACGATACATAAATGCACCCCAGGGTTCGTCAATCATGGAAATCGCTCAGGGAACCCAAATCAGTGAGTAATAGTCCATGAAACGGGCCAAAATCGGCCTAAACTGCGTGTGTTGATGACCAACACATAAATGCACCCCGGTGTTCCTCAATCGTATAGATCACTCAGGGAGCCCAAAGATGAGTAGTAGTCCAAGAAACGGGCCAGAATCAGCTAAAACTGTGATTGTTGATGACCGACACGTAAGCGCACATTGGGGTTAAACAACCATGGAAATTGCTTTGGGACCCAAAAACGGTGAGTAATAGTCCATGAAACGGGTCAGAATCGACAAAAGCCACGAGTGTTGATGACCGACACGTAAACGCACCCCGGGGTTAGTCAATCGTGGAACTCACTCCGGGACCCCAAAACAGTGAGTAATAGTCCAAGAAATGGGCCAGTATCAGCCAAAACTGCGAGTGTTGATGACCGACACGTAAGCGCACCTTGGGGTTCAGCAATTATGGAAATCGCTTTGGGCCCAAAATCGGTGAGTAATAGTCAACGAAACGGGTCATAATTGGCCAAAATTATGAGTATTGACGCCGGTCACTTAAATGCACCCCGGGGATCATCAATCGTGGAAATTGCTTTGGGACTCCAAAACAGTGAGTAAAAGTCTATGAAACGGGTCATAATCAACAAAAGTCGCGAGTGTTGATGACCGACACGTAAACGCACCCCGGGGTTCGTCAATCGTGGAAATCGCTCTGGGACCCCAAAACTGAGTAATAGTCCAAGAAACAGGCCTGAATTGGCCAAAACTGTCAGTGTTGATGACCGACACGTAAGCGCACCTTGGGGTTCAACAACCATGGAAATCGCTTTGGGACCCGAAAATGGTGAGTAATAGTCCATGAAACGGGTCAGAATCGACAAAAGCCAAGATTGTTGATGACAAACATGTAAACGCATCTCGGGGTTCGTCAATCATGGAAATCACTCCGGGACCCCAAAACAGTGAGTAATAGTCCAAGAAACGGGCATGAATCGGCCAAACTGCGAGTGTTGATGACTGACACGTAAGCGCACCTTGGGATTCAACAACTCTGGAAATCGCTTCAGGCCCAAAATCGGTGAGTAATAGTCAATGAAACGGGTGAGAATTGGCCAAAACTGTGAGTGTTGACGACGGACACGTAAACGCACCCAGGGGATCGTCAATCGTCGAAATCACTCAGGGACCCCAAAACACTGAGTAATAGTGCATGAAACGGACCAAAATAGGCCAAAATGTGAGTGTTGATGATCGACACGTAAACGTGCCCTGGGGTTCGTAATCGTGGAAATCACTTCGGGACCCCAAAACTGAGTAATAGTCCAAGAAACGGGCCAGAATCGGCCAAAACTGCGAGTCTTGACGACCAACATATAAGCACATCTTGGGTTCGACAACCATGGAAATAGCTTTGGGACCCCAAAATGGTGAGTAATACTCCATGAAAGAGCCCAGAATTGGACAAACGTAGGATTATTGATGAACGATACATAAACGTACCGCGGGGCTCGTCAATCATGGAAATCGCTCAGGGACCCATAATCAATAAGTAATAGTCCATAAAAACGGCCAGAATCGGCACAAACTTCGAGTCTTGACGACCAACACATAAGCACACCTTGGGGATAGACAACCATGAAAATCATTTTGTGACCCCAAAATGTTGAGTAATAGTCCAAGAAACGGGCCAGAATCGGCCAAAACTGCGATTGTTCATGACCGACACGTAAACACACCCCGGAATTCGTGAATCATGGAAATCGTTCAGGGACACCAAATCAATGAGCGATAGTCCATGAAACGAACCAGAATCCGCCAAAACTGTGAGTGTTGATGACCGAAACCTAAACACACCCGGGTGTTCGTAAATCGTGGAAATCACTCCTGGACCCCAAAATAGTGAGTAATAGTCCTAGAAACGGGCCAGAATCGGCCAAAACTGCGAGTGTTGATGACCGACACGTGTGCTCACCTTGGCGTTCAATAACTATGGAAATCGCTTCGGGCCCAAAATCGGTGAGTAATAGTGAACGAAACGGGTCAGAATTGCCAAAACTGTGAGTGTTGACGACGGACACGTAAACGCATCCCGGGGATCGTCAATCGTGGTAATCGCTCTAGGACCCCAAAACGCTGAGTAATAGTGTATGAAACGGACCAGAATAGACCAAAATTGTGAGTGTTGATGATCGACACATAAACATGCCCTGGGTTCATCAATCGTGGAAATCACTTCGAGACCCCAAAACTGACTAATAGTCCAAGAAACGGGCCAGAATCGGCCCAAACTGCGAGTCTTGACGACCAACATATAAGCAGACCTTGGGGTTCGACAACCATGGAAATTGCTTTGGTACCCCAAAATGGTGAGTAATACTCCATGAAAGAGCCCAGAATCGGACAAACCTAGGATTATGGATGAACAATACGTAAACGTACCGTGAGGTTCGTCAATCATGGAAATCGCTTAGGGACCCCAAATCAATGAGTAATAGTCCATGAAATGGGCCAGAATCGGCCCAAACAGCGAGTCTTGACGACCAACACATAAGCACACCTTGGGGTTCGACAACCATGGAAATCGCTTTGGGACCCCAAAATGGTGAGTAATAGTCCAAGAAACGGGCCAGAATCGGCCAAAACTGCGAATGTTGATGACCGACACGTAAATGCACCCCGGGATTCATGAATCATGGAAATCGTTCAGGGACACCAAATCAACGAGTGATAGTCGACGAAACGGGCCAGAATCAGCCAAAACTCGGACAAACCTAGGAATGTTGATAAACGATACATAAACGCACCCGGGGGTTCTTCAATCATGAAATCGCTCAGGGACCCCAAATTAGTGATTAATAGTCCATGAAATGGGCCAGAATCGGCCCAAACTGCGAGTGTTGATGACTGACACATGAATGCACCCTGGTGTTCGTCAATCGTAGAAATCACTCCGGGACCCCAAAGCTGAGTAATAGTCCAAGAAACGGGCCAGAATCAGCTAAAACTGTGATTGTTGATTACCGACACGTAAGCGCACCTTGGGGTTAAACAACAATGGCAGTCGCTTTGGGACCCCAAAACATTGAGTAATATTCCATGAAACGGGTCAGAATCGACAAAAGCCGCGACTGTTGATGACCGACACGTAAACGCACCCAGGGGTTCATCAATCATAGAACTCACTCCGGGACCCCAAAACAGTGAGTAATAGTCCAAGAAACGAGCCAGAATCGGATAATCTGCGAGTGTTGACGACCGACATGTAAGCGCACCTTGGGGTTCAAGAACTATGGAAATCACTTCGGGCCCAAAATCGGTGAGTAATAGTCAACTAAACGGGTCAGAATTGGCCAAAACTATGAGCATTGACAACGGTCTACTAAATGCACCCCGGGGATCGTCATTCGTGGAAATCGCTTTGGGACCCCAAAATGGTAAGTAATAGTCCATGAAACGGGTCATAATCAACAAAAGTCGTGAGTGTTGATGACCGACACGTAAATGCACCCCGGGGTACGTCAATCGTGGAAATCGCTCCGGGACCCCAAAACTGAGTAATAGTCCATGAAACGGGCCTGAATCGGCCAAAACTGTGAGTGTTGATGACCGACACGTAAGCGCACCTTGGGGTTCAACAACCATGGAAATCACTTTGGGACCCCAAAATGGTGAGTAATAGTCCATGAAATGGGTCAGAATCGACAAAAGCCAAGATTGTTGATGACAGACATGTAAACGCATCCCGGGGTTCGGCAATCGTGGAAATCACTCCGGGACCCCAAAACAGTGAGTAATAGTCCAAGAAACGAGCCAGAATCGGCCAAACTACGAGTGTTGATGACCGACACGTAAGCGCACCTTGGGGTTCAACAACTCTGGAAATCCCTTTGGGCCCAAAATCAGTGAGTAATAGTCAACGAAACGGGTCAGAATTGGCAAAAACTGTGAGTGTTGACGACAGACGTAAACGCACCCCGGGGATCGTCAATCGTGGAAATCGCTCTGGGACCCCAAAACGCTGAGTAATAGTGCATGAAACGGACCAGAATAGGCCAAAATTGTGAGTGTTGATGACCGACACGTAAACGTGCCCTGGGATTCGTAATCGTGGAAATCACTTCGGGACCGCAAAACTGAGTAATAGTCCAAGGAACGGGCCAGAATCGGCCAAAACTGCGAGTCTTGACGACCAACATATAAGCTCATCTTGGGTTCGACAACCATGGAAATAGCTTTGGGACCCCAAAATGGTGAGTAATACTCCATGAAAGAGCCCAGAATCGAAAAAATGTAGGATTATTGATGAACAATAGATAAACGTACCGCGGGGTTCATCAATCATGGAAATCGCTCAGGGACCCATAATCAATAAGTAATAGTCCATAAAAAGGGACAGAAACGGCCCAAACTGCGAGTCTTGACGACCAACACATATGCACACCTTGGGGTTCGACAACCATGAAAATCGCTTTGGGACCCCAAAATGGTGAGTAATAGTCCAAGAAACGGGCCAGAATCGGCCAAAACTGCGATTGTTCGTGACCGACACGTGAACGCACCCCGGTATTCGTGAATCATGGAAATCATTCAGGGACACCAAATGAATGAGTGATAGTCCACGAAATTTGCCAGAATCCACCAAAACTGTGAGTGTTGATGACCGACAACTAAACACACCCCGGTGTTCGTCAATCGTGGAAATCACTCCGGGACCCCAAACTAGTCAGTAATAGTCCTAGAAACGGGCCAGAATCGGAAATAACAATGGAAATCATTTCGGGCCCAAACTAGTTGATGACCGACACGTATGCGCACCTTGGCGTTCAATAACAATGGAAATCGTTTCGGGCCCAAAATCGGTGAGTAATAGTCAACGAAACCGGTCAGAATTGGACAAAACTGTGAGTGTTCACGATGGACACGTAAACGCACCCCGGGGATCGTCAATCGTGGAAATCGCTCTGGGACCCCAAAACACTGAGTAACAGTGCATGAAACGGACCAGAATAGGCCAAAATTGTGAGTGTTGATGACCAACACGTAAACGTGCCCTGGGTTCGTCAATCGTGGAAATCACTTCGAGACCCCAAAACTGAGTAGTAGTCCAAGAAACGGGCCAGAATCGGCCCAAACTGCGAGTCTTGACGACCAACATATAAGCACAACTTGGGGTTCGACAACCATGGAAATCGCTTTGGGACCCCAAAATGGCCAGGTCTGGCCCATTCCTCAAAAGGTGTTTTTACAGGATCCCTATCCACAATAATTTTTACTTCTGGTTCCGGCGAACGAATAATCATTAAGTCCTCCTCTTTCCGGACAAGACATACTCCATGAAAGAGCCCAGAATCGGACAAACCTACAATTATGGATGAACAATACGTAAGCATACCGTGAGGTTCGTCAATCATGGAAATCGCTTAGGGACCCCAAATCAATGAGTAATAGTCCATGAAATGGGCCAGAATCGGCCCAAACAGCGAGTCTTGACGACCAACACATAAGCACACCTTGGGGTTCGACAACCATGGAAATCGCTTTGGGACCCCAAAATGGTGAGTAATACTCCAAGAAACGGGCCAGAATCGGCCAAAACTGCGAATGTTGATGACCGACACGTAAATGCACCCCGGGATTCATGAATCATGGAAATCGTTCAGGGACACCAAATCAATGAGTGATAGTCGACGAAATGGGCCAGAATCAGCCAAAACTCGGAGTGTTGATGACCGACACCTAAACACACCCCGGTGTTCGTCAATCATGGAAATCACTCCGGACCCCAAAATAGTGAGTAATTGTCCTAGAAACGGGCCAGAATAAGCCAAAACTACAAGTGTTGATGACCGACACATAAGCGCACCTTGGCGTTCAACAACTATGGAGATTTTTCGGGACCCCAAAACGGTGAGTAATAGTCCACGAAACGGGTCAGAATTTTCCAAAACTATGTGTGTTGACGACGGACACGTAAACGAACCCCGGGGATTGTCAATTGTGGAAATCGTTCTGGGCCCCAAAACGGTGAGTAATAGTGCACGAAATGGACCAGAATCAGCCAAAATTGTGAGTATTGATGACCGACACGTAAACGCACCCCCGGATTCGTCAATCGTGGAAATCACTTTGGGACCCCAAAACTGAGTAATAGTCCAAGAAACGGGCCAGAATCGGCCCAAAC
>NC_041391.1:720195334-720197208 GCF_002162155.2 Triticum dicoccoides | reverse complement strand
GTAAGCGCACCTTGGGGTTCAACAACTCTGGAAATCCCTTCGGGCCCAAAATCGGTGAGTAATAGTCAATGAAACGGGTCAGAATTGGCAAAAACTGTGAGTGTTGACGATGGACACGTAAACGCACCCCGGGGATCGTCAATCGTGGAAATCGCTCTGGGACCCCAAAACACTGAGTAATAGTGCATGAAACGGACCAGAATAGGCCAAAATTGTGAGTGTTGATGACCGACACGTAAATGTGCCCTGGGGTTCGTAATCGTGGAAATCACTTCGGGACCGCAAAACTGAGTAATAGTCCAAGGAACGGGCCAGAATCGGCCAAAACTGCGAGTCTTGATGACCAACATATAAGCACATCTTGGGTTCGACAACCATGGAAATAGCTTTGGGACCCCAAAATGGTGAGTAATACTCCATGAAAGAGCCCAGAATCGGAAAAATGTAGGATTATTGATGAACGATAGATAAACGTACCGCGGGGTTCATCAATCATTGAAATCGCTCAGGGACCCATAATCAATAAGTAATAGTCCATAAAAAGGGCCAGAATCGGCCCAAACTGCGAGTCTTGACGACCAACACATATGCACACCTTGGGGTTCGACAACCATGAAAATCGCTTTGGGACCCCAAAATGGTGAGTAATAGTCCACGAAACGGGCCAGAATCGGCCAAAACTGCGAATGTTGATGACCGACACGTAAATGCACCCCGGGATTCATGAATCATGGAAATCGTTCAGGGACACCAAATCAATGAGTGATAGTCGACGAAATGGGCCAGAATCAGCCAAAACTCGGAGTGTTGATGACCGACACCTAAACACACCCCGGTGTTCGTCAATCATGGAAATCACTCCGGACCCCAAAATAGTGAGTAATTGTCCTAGAAACGGGCCAGAATAAGCCAAAACTACAAGTGTTGATGACCGACACATAAGCGCACCTTGGCGTTCAACAACTATGGAGATTTTTCGGGACCCCAAAACGGTGAGTAATAGTCCACGAAACGGGTCAGAATTTTCCAAAACTATGTGTGTTGACGACGGACACGTAAACGAACCCCGGGGATTGTCAATTGTGGAAATCGTTCTGGGCCCCAAAACGGTGAGTAATAGTGCACGAAATGGACCAGAATCAGCCAAAATTGTGAGTATTGATGACCGACACGTAAACGCACCCCCGGATTCGTCAATCGTGGAAATCACTTTGGGACCCCAAAACTGAGTAATAGTCCAAGAAACGGGCCAGAATCGGCCCAAACTGCGACTCTTGACGACCAACACGTAAGCACACCTTCGGGTGCGACAACCATGGAAATCGCTTCCGGACCCCCAAACTGTGAGTAGTAGTCCATGAAAGAGCCCAGCATCGGAAAAACCTAGGAGTGTTGATAAACGATACATAAACGCACCCCGGGGTTCGTCAATCATGGAAATCGCTCAGGGACCCCAAATCAGTGAGTAATAGTCCATGAAATGGGCCAGAATCGGCCCAAACTGCGAGTGTTGATGACCGACACATGAATGCACCCCGGTGTTCGTCAATCATAGAAATCACTCCGGGACCCCAAAGCTGAGTAATAGTCCAAGAAACGGGCCAGAATCAGCTAAAACTGTGATTGTTGATGACCGACACGTAAGCGCACCTTGGGGTTAAACAACCATGGAAGTCGCTTTGGGACCCCAAAACGGTGAGTAATAGTCCATGAAATGGGTTAGAATCGACAAAAGCCGCGAGTGTTGATGACCGACACGTAAACGCACCCAGGGGTTCATCAATCATGGAACTCACTCCGGGACCCCAAAACAGTGACTAATAGTCCAAGAAACGAGCCAGAATCGGCCAAACTGCGAGTGTTGATGACCGACA
>NC_041391.1:720150668-720192536 GCF_002162155.2 Triticum dicoccoides | reverse complement strand
CACCCCGGGGTTCGTCAATCATGGAAATCACTCAGGGACCCCAAATCAGTGAGTAATAGTCCATGAAATGGGCCAGAATCGGCCCAAACTGCGAGTGTTGATGACCGACACATGAATGCACCCCGGTGTTCGTCAATCATAGAAATCACTCCGGGACCCCAAAGCTGAGTAATAGTCCAAGAAACGGGCCAGAATCAGCTAAAACTGTGATTGTTGATGACCGACACGTAAGCGCACCTTGGGGTTAAACAACCATGGAAGTCGCTTTGGGACCCCAAAACGGTGAGTAATAGTCCATGAAATGGGTCAGAATCGACAAAAGCCGCGAGTGTTGATGACCGACACGTAAACGCACCCAGGGGTTCATCAATCATGGAACTCACCCGGGACCCCAAAACAGTGACTAATAGTCCAAGAAACGAGCCAGAATCGGCCAAACTGCGAGTGTTGATGACCAACACGTAAGCGCACCTTGGGGTTCAATAACTCTGGAAATCCCTTCGGGCCCAAAATCGGTGAGTAATAGTCAACGAAACGGGTCAGAATTGGCAAAAACTGTGAGTGTTGATGATGGACACGTAAACGCACCCCGGGGATCGTCAATCGTGGAAATCGCTCTGGGACCCCAAAACACTGAGTAATAGTGCATGAAACGGACCAGAATAGGCCAAAATTGTGAGTGTTGATGACCGACACGTAAACGTGCCCAGGGGTTCGTAATTGTGGAAATCACTTCGGGACCGCAAAACTGAGTAATAGTCCAAGGAACGGGCCAGAATCGGCCAAAACTGCGAGTCTTGACGACCAACATATAAGCACATCTTGGGTTCGACAACCATGGAAATAGCTTTGGGACCCCAAAATGGTGATTAATACTCCATGAAAGAGCCCAGAATCGGAAAAATGTAGGATTATTGATGAACGATAGATAAACGTACCGCGGGGTTCATCAATCATTGAAATCGCTCAGGGACCCATAATCAATAAGTAATAGTCCATAAAAAGGGCCAGAATCAGCCCAAACTGCGAGTCTTGACGACCAACACATATGCACACCTTGGGGTTCGACAACCATGAAAATCGCTTTGGGACCCCAAAATGGTGAGTAATAGTCCACGAAACGGGCCAGAATCGGCCAAAACTGCGATTGTTCGTGACCGACACATGAACGCACCCCGGGATTCGTGAATCATGGAAATCATTCAGGGACACCAAATGAATGAGTGATAGTCCACGAAATTTGCCAGAATCCGCCAAAACTGTGAGTGTTGATGACCGACAACTAAACACACCCCGGTGTTCGTCAATCGTGGAAATCACTCCGGGACCCCAAATTAGTCAGTAATAGTCCTAGAAACGGGCCAGAATCGGCCAAAACTGCGAGTGTTGATGACCGACACGTATGCGCACCTTGGCGTTCAATAACTATGGAAATCGTTTCGGGCCCAAAATCGGTGAGTAATAGTCAACGAAACCGGTCAGAATTGGCCAAAACTGTGAGTGTTGACGATGGACACGTAAACGCACCCCGGGGATCGTCAATCGTGGAAATCGCTCTGGGACCCCAAAACACTGAGTAATAGTGCATGAATCGGACCAGAATAGGCCAAAATTGTGAGTGTTGATGACCGACACGTAAACGTGCCCTGGGTTCGTCAATCGTGGAAATCACTTCGAGACCCCAAAACTGAGTAGTAGTCCAAGAAACGGGCCAGAATCGGCCCAAACTGCGTGTCTTGACGACCAACATATAAGCACACCTTGGGGTTCGACAACCATGGAAATCGCTTTGGGACCCCAAAATGGTGAGTTTGAGAAATGGCCGGGTGTGGCCCATTCCTCAAAAGATGTTTTTACAGGATCCTTATCCACAACAATTTTTACTTCTGGTTTCGGCGAACGAATAATCATTAAGTCCTCCTCTTTCCGGACAAGCCATACTCCATGAAAGAGCCTAGAATCGGACAAACCTACGATTATGGATGAACAATACGTGAACATACCGTGAGGTTCGCCAATCATGGAAATCGCTTAGGGACCCCAAATCAATGAGTAATAGTCCATGAAATGGGCCAGAATCGGCCCAAACAGCGAGTCTTGACGACCAACACATAAGCACACCTTGGGGTTTGACAACCATGGAAATCGCTTTGGGACCCCAAAATGGTGAGTAATACTCCAAGAAACGGGCCAGAATCGGCCAAAACTGCGAATGTTGATGACCGACACGTAAATGCACCCCGAGATTCATGAATCATGGAAATCGTTCAGGGACACCAAATCAATGAGTGATAGTCGACGAAACGGGCCAGAATCAGCCAAAACTCGGAGTGTTGATGACCGACACCTAAACACACCCCGGTGTTCGTCAATCATGGAAATCACTCCGGACCCCAAAATAGTGAGTAATAGTCCTAGAAACCGGCCAGAATAAGCCAAAACTACGATTGTTGATGACCGACACATAAGCGCACCTTGGCGTTCAACAACTATGGAGATTTTTCGTGACCCCAAAACGGTGAGTAATAGTCCACGAAACGGGTCAGAATTTTCCAAAACTATGTGTGTTGACGACGGACACGTAAACGAACCCCGGGCTCGTCAATTGTGCAAATCGTTCTGGGCCCCAAAACGGTGAGTAATAGTGCACGAAATGGACCAGAATCGGCCAAAATTGTGAGTATTGATGACCGACACGTAAACGCACCCCAGGATTCGTCAATCGTGGAAATCACTTTGGGACCCCAAAACTGAGTAATAGTCCAAGAAACGGGCTAGAATCGGCCCAAACTGCGACTCTTGACGACCAACACGTAAGCACACCTTCGGGTGCGACAACCATGGAAATCGCTTCCGGACCCCCAAACTGTGAGTAGTAGTCCATGAAAGAGCCCAGCATCGGAAAAACCTAGGAATGTTGATAAACGATACATAAACGCACCCCGGGGTTCGTCAATCATGGAAATCACTCAGGGACCCCAAATCAGTGAGTAATAGTCCATGAAATGGGCCAGAATCGGCCCAAACTGCGAGTGTTGATGACCGACACATGAATGCACCCCGGTGTTCGTCAATCATAGAAATCACTCCGGGACCCCAAAGCTGAGTAATAGTCCAAGAAACGGGCCAGAATCAGCTAAAACTGTGATTGTTGATGACCGACACGTAAGCGCACCTTGGGGTTAAACAACCATGGAAGTCGCTTTGGGACCCCAAAACGGTGAGTAATAGTCCATGAAATGGGTCAGAATCGACAAAAGCCGCGAGTGTTGATGACCGACACGTAAACGCACCCAGGGGTTCATCAATCATGGAACTCACCCGGGACCCCAAAACAGTGACTAATAGTCCAAGAAACGAGCCAGAATCGGCCAAACTGCGAGTGTTGATGACCAACACGTAAGCGCACCTTGGGGTTCAACAACTCTGGAAATCCCTTCGGGCCCAAAATCGGTGAGTAATAGTCAACGAAACGGGTCAGAATTGGCAAAAACTGTGAGTGTTGACGATGGACACGTAAACGCACCCCGGGGATCGTCAATCGTGGAAATCGCTCTGGGACCCCAAAACACTGAGTAATAGTGCATGAAACGGACCAGAAAAGGCCAAAATTGTGAGTGTTGATGACCGACACGTAAACGTGCCCAGGGGTTCGTAATTGTGGAAATCACTTCGGGACCGCAAAACTGAGTAATAGTCCAAGGAACGGGCCAGAATCGGCCAAAACTGCGAGTCTTGACGACCAACATATAAGCACATCTTGGGTTCGACAACCATGGAAATAGCTTTGGGACCCCAAAATGGTGATTAATACTCCATGAAAGAGCCCAGAATCGGAAAAATGTAGGATTATTGATGAACGATAGATAAACGTACCGCGGGGTTCATCAATCATTGAAATCGCTCAGGGACCCATAATCAATAAGTAATAGTCCATAAAAAGGGCCAGAATCAGCCCAAACTGCGAGTCTTGACGACCAACACATATGCACACCTTGGGGTTCGACAACCATGAAAATCGCTTTGGGACCCCAAAATGGTGAGTAATAGTCCACGAAACGGGCCAGAATCGGCCAAAACTGCGATTGTTCGTGACCGACACATGAACGCACCCCGGGATTCGTGAATCATGGAAATCATTCAGGGACACCAAATGAATGAGTGATAGTCCACGAAATTTGCCAGAATCCGCCAAAACTGTGAGTGTTGATGACCGACAACTAAACACACCCCGGTGTTCGTCAATCGTGGAAATCACTCCGGGACCCCAAATTAGTCAGTAATAGTCCTAGAAACGGGCCAGAATCGGCCAAAACTGCGAGTGTTGATGACCGACACGTATGCGCACCTTGGTGTTCAATAACTATGGAAATCGTTTCGGGCCCAAAATCGGTGAGTAATAGTCAACGAAACCGGTCAGAATTGGCCAAAACTGTGAGTGTTGACGATGGACACGTAAACGCACCCCGGGGATCGTCAACCGTGGAAATCGCTCTGGGACCCCAAAACACTGAGTAATAGTGCATGAAACGGACCAGAATAGGCCAAAATTGTGAGTGTTGATGACCGACACATAAATGTGCCCTGGGGTTCGTAATCGTGGAAATCACTTCGGGACCGCAAAACTGAGTAATAGTCCAAGGAACGGGCCAGAATCGGCCAAAACTTCGAGTCTTGACGACCAACATATAAGCACATCTTGGGTTCGACAACCATGGAAATAGCTTTGGGACCCCAAAATGGTGAGTAATACTCCATGAAAGAGCCCAGAATCGGAAAAATGTAGGATTATTGATGAACGATAGATAAACGTACCGTGGGGTTCATCAATCATGGAAATCGCTCAGGGACCCATAATCAATAAGTAATAGTCCATAAAAAGGGCCAGAATCGGCCCAAACTGCGAGTCTTGACGACCAACACATATGCACACCTTGGGGTTCGACAACCATGAAAATCGCTTTGGGACCCCAAAATGGTGAGTAATAGTCCACGAAACGGGCCAGAATCGGCCAAAACTGCGATTGTTCGTGATCGACACATGAACGCACCCCGGGATTCGTGAATCATGGAAATCATTCAGGGACACCAAATGAATGAGTGATAGTCCACGAAATTTGCCAGAATCCGCCAAAACTGTGAGTGTTGATGACCGACAACTAAACACACCCCGGTGTTCGTCAATCGTGGAAATCACTCCGGGACCCCAAATTAGTCAGTAATAGTCCTAGAAACGGGCCAGAATCGGCCAAAACTGCGAGTGTTGATGACCGACACGTATGCGCACCTTGGTGTTCAATAACTATGGAAATCGTTTCGGGCCCAAAATCGGTGAGTAATAGTCAACGAAACCGGTCAGAATTGGCCAAAACTGTGAGTGTTGACGATGGACACGTAAACGCACCCCGGGGATCGTCAACCGTGGAAATCGCTCTGGGACCCCAAAACACTGAGTAATAGTGCATGAAACGGACCAGAATAGGCCAAAATTGTGAGTGTTGATGACCGACACGTAAATGTGCCCTGGGGTTCGTAATCGTGGAAATCACTTCGGGACCGCAAAACTGAGTAATAGTCCAAGGAACGGGCCAGAATCGGCCAAAACTGCGAGTCTTGACGACCAACACATAAGGACATCTTGAGTTCGACAACCATGGAAATAGCTTTGGGACCCCAAAATGGTGAGTAATACTCCATGAAAGAGCCCAGAATCGGAAAAATGTAGGATTATTGATGAACGATAGATAAACGTACCGTGGGGTTCATCAATCATGGAAATCGCTCAGGGACCCATAATCAATAAGTAATAGTCCATAAAAAGGGCCAGAATCAGCCCAAACGGCGAGTCTTGACGACCAACACATATGCACACCTTGGGGTTCGACAACCATGAAAATCGCTTTGGGACCCCAAAATGGTGAGTAATAGTCCAAGAAACGGGCCAGAATCGGCCAAAACTGCGATTGTTCGTGACCGACACGTGAACCCCGGGATTCGTGAATCATGGAAATCATTCAGGGACACCAAATGAATGAGTGATAGTCCACGAAATTTGCCAGAATCCGCCAAAACTGTGAGTGTTGATGACCGACAACTAAACACACCCCGGTGTTCGTCAATCGTGGAAATCACTCCGGGACCCCAAATTAGTCAGTAATAGTCCTAGAAACGGGCCAGAATCGGCCAAAACTGCGAGTGTTGATGACCGACACGTATGCGCACCTTGGCGTTCAATAACTATGGAAATCGTTTCGGGCCCAAAATCGGTGAGTAATAGTCAACGAAACCGGTCAGAATTGGCCAAAACTGTGAGTGTTGACGATGGACACGTAAACGCACCCCAAGGATCGTCAATCGTGGAAATCGCTCTGGGACCCCAAAACACTGAGTAATAGTGCATGAAACGGACCAGAATAGGCCAAAATTGTGAGTGTTGATGACCGACACGTAAACGTGCCCTGGGTTCGTCAATCGTGGAAATCACTTCGAGACCCCAAAACTGAGTAGTAGTCCAAGAAACGGGCCAGAATCGGCCCAAACTGCGAGTCTTGACGACCAACATATAAGCACACCTTGGGGTTCGACAACCATGGAAATCGCTTTGGGACCCCAAAATGGTGAGTTTGAGAAATGGCCGGGTGTGGCCCATTCCTCAAAAGATGTTTTTACAGGATCCCTATCCACAACAATTTTTACTTCTGGTTCCGGCGAACGAATAATCATTAAGTCCTCCTCTTTCCGGACAAGCCATACTCCATGAAAGAGCCCAGAATCGGACAAACCTACGATTATGGATGAACAATACGTAAACATACCGTGAGGTTCGCCAATCATGGAAATCGCTTAGGGACCCCAAATCAATGAGTAATAGTCCATGAAATGGGCCAGAATCGGCCCAAACAGCGAGTCTTGACGACCAACACATAAGCACACCTTGGGGTTCGACAACCATGGAAATCGCTTTGGGACCCCAAAATGGTGAGTAATACTCCAAGAAACGGGCCAGAATCGGCCAAAACTGCGAATGTTGATGACCAACACGTAAATGCACCCCGGGATTTATGAATCATGGAAATCGTTCAGGGACACCAAATCAATGAGTGATAGTCGACGAAACGGGCCAGAATCAGCCAAAACTCGGAGTGTTGATGACCGACACCTAAACACACCCCGGTGTTCGTCAATCATGGAAATCACTCCGGACCCCAAAATAGTGAGTAATAGTCCTAGAAACGGGCCAGAATAAGCCAAAACTACGAGTGTTGATGACCGACACATAAGAGCACCTTGGCGTTCAACAACTATGGAGATTTTTCGTGACCCCAAAACGGTGAGTAATAGTCCACGAAACGGGTCAGAATTTTCCAAAACTATGTGTGTTGACGACGGACACGTAAACGAACCCCGGGGATCGTCAATTGTGGAAATCGTTCTGGGCCCCAAAACGGTGAGTAATAGTGCACGAAATGGACCAGAATCGGCCAAAATTGTGAGTATTGATGACCGACACGTAAACGCACCCCAGGATTCGTCAATCGTGGAAATCACTTTGGGACCCCAAAACTGAGTAATAGTCCAAGAAACGGGCTAGAATCGGCCCAAACTGCGACTCTTGACGACCAACACGTAAGCACAACTTCGGGTGCGACAACCATGGAAATCGCTTCCGGACCCCCAAACTGTGAGTAGTAGTCCATGAAAGAGCCCAGCATCGGAAAAACCTAGGAATGTTGATAAACGATACATAAACGCACCCCGGGGTTCGTCAATCATGGAAATCGCTCAGGGACCCCAAATCAGTGAGTAATAGTCCATGAAATGGGCCAGAATCGGCCCAAACTGCGAGTGTTGATGACCGACACATGAATGCACCCCAGTGTTCGTCAATCATAGAAATCACTCCGGGACCCCAAAGCTGAGTAATAGTCCAAGAAACGGGCCAGAATCAGCTAAAACTGTGATTGTTGATGACCGACACGTAAGCGCACCTTGGGGTTAAACAACCATGGAAGTCGCTTTGGGACCCCAAAACGGTGAGTAATAGTCCATGAAATGGGTCAGAATCGACAAAAGCCGCGAGTGTTGATGACCGACACGTAAACGCACCCAGGGGTTCATCAATCATGGAACTCACCCGGGACCCCAAAACAGTGACTAATAGTCCAAGAAACGAGCCAGAATCGGCCAAACTGCGAGTGTTGATGACCGACACGTAAGCGCACCTTGGGGTTCAACAACTCTGGAAATCCCTTCGGGCCCAAAATCAGTGAGTAATAGTCAACGAAACGGGTCAGAATTGGCAAAAACTGTGAGTGTTGACGATGGACACGTAAACGCACCCCGGGGATCGTCAATCGTGGAAATCGCTCTGGGACCCCAAAACACTGAGTAATAGTGCATGAAACGGACCAGAATAGGCCAAAATTGTGAGTGTTGATGACCGACACGTAAATGTGCCCTGGGGTTCGTAATCGTGGAAATCACTTCGGGACCGCAAAACTGAGTAATAGTCCAAGGAACGGGCCAGAATCGGCCAAAACTGCGAGTCTTGACGACCAACATATAAGCACATCTTGGGTTCGACAACCATGGAAATAGCTTTGGGACCCCAAAATGGTGAGTAATACTCCATGAAAGAGCCCAGAATCGGAAAAATGTAGGATTATTGATGAACGATAGATAAACGTACCGCGGGGTTCATCAATCATTGAAATCGCTCAGGGACCCATAATCAATAAGTAATAGTCCATAAAAAGGGCCAGAATCGGCCCAAACTGCGAGTCTTGACGACCAACACATATGCACACCTTGGGGTTCGACAACCATGAAAATCGCTTTGGGACCCCAAAATGGTGAGTAATAGTCCACGAAACGGGCCAGAATCGGCCAAAACTGCGATTGTTCGTGATCGACACATGAACGCACCCCGGGATTCGTGAATCATGGAAATCATTCAGGGACACCAAATGAATGAGTGATAGTCCACGAAATTTGCCAGAATCCGCCAAAACTGTGAGTGTTGATGACCGACAACTAAACACATCCCGGTGTTCGTCAATCGTGGAAATCACTCCGGGACCCCAAATTAGTCAGTAATAGTCCTAGAAACGGGCCAGAATCGGCCAAAACTGCGAGTGTTGATGACCGACACGTATGCGCACCTTGGTGTTCAATAACTATGGAAATCGTTTCGGGCCCAAAATCGGTGAGTAATAGTCAACGAAACCGGTCAGAATTGGCCAAAACTGTGAGTGTTGACGATGGACACGTAAACGCACCCCGGGGATCGTCAACCGTGGAAATCGCTCTGGGACCCCAAAACACTGAGTAATAGTGCATGAAACGGACCAGAATAGGCCAAAATTGTGAGTGTTGATTACCGACACATAAATGTGCCCTGGGGTTCGTAATCGTGGAAATCACTTCGGGACCGCAAAACTGAGTAATAGTCCAAGGAACGGGCCAGAATCGGCCAAAACTTCGAGTCTTGACGACCAACATATAAGCACATCTTGGGTTCGACAACCATGGAAATAGCTTTGGGACCCCAAAATGGTGAGTAATACTCCATGAAAGAGCCCAGAATCGGAAAAATGTAGGATTATTGATGAACGATAGATAAACGTACCGTGGGGTTCATCAATCATGGAAATCGCTCAGGGACCCATAATCAATAAGTAATAGTCCATAAAAAGGGCCAGAATCGGCCCAAACTGCGAGTCTTGACGACCAACACATATGCACACCTTGGGGTTCGACAACCATGAAAATCGCTTTGGGACCCCAAAATGGTGAGTAATAGTCCACGAAACGGGCCAGAATCGGCCAAAACTGCGATTGTTCGTGATCGACACATGAACGCACCCCGGGATTCGTGAATCATGGAAATCATTCAGGGACACCAAATGAATGAGTGATAGTCCACGAAATTTGCCAGAATCCGCCAAAACTGTGAGTGTTGATGACCGACAACTAAACACACCCCGGTGTTCGTCAATCGTGGAAATCACTCCGGGACCCCAAATTAGTCAGTAATAGTCCTAGAAACGGGCCAGAATCGGCCAAAACTGCGAGTGTTGATGACCGACACGTATGCGCACCTTGGTGTTCAATAACTATGGAAATCGTTTCGGGCCCAAAATCGGTGAGTAATAGTCAACGAAACCGGTCAGAATTGGCCAAAACTGTGAGTGTTGACGATGGACACGTAAACGCACCCCGGGGATCGTCAACCGTGGAAATCGCTCTGGGACCCCAAAACACTGAGTAATAGTGCATGAAACGGACCAGAATAGGCCAAAATTGTGAGTGTTGATGACCGACACATAAATGTGCCCTGGGGATCGTAATCGTGGAAATCACTTCGGGACCGCAAAACTGAGTAATAGTCCAAGGAACGGGCCAGAATCGGCCAAAACTTCGAGTCTTGACGACCAACATATAAGCACATCTTGGGTTCGACAACCATGGAAATAGCTTTGGGACCCCAAAATGGTGAGTAATACTCCATGAAAGAGCCCAGAATCGGAAAAATGTAGGATTATTGATGAACGATAGATAAACGTACCGTGGGGTTCATCAATCATGGAAATCGCTCAGGGACCCATAATCAATAAGTAATAGTCCATAAAAAGGGCCAGAATCGGCCCAAACTGCGAGTCTTGACGACCAACACATATGCACACCTTGGGGTTCGACAACCATGAAAATCGCTTTGGGACCCCAAAATGGTGAGTAATAGTCCACGAAACGGGCCAGAATCGGCCAAAACTGCGATTGTTCGTGATCGACACATGAACGCACCCCGGGATTCGTGAATCATGGAAATCATTCAGGGACACCAAATGAATGAGTGATAGTCCACGAAATTTGCCAGAATCCGCCAAAACTGTGAGTGTTGATGACCGACAACTAAACACACCCCGGTGTTCGTCAATCGTGGAAATCACTCCGGGACCCCAAATTAGTCAGTAATAGTCCTAGAAACGGGCCAGAATCGGCCAAAACTGCGAGTGTTGATGACCGACACGTATGCGCACCTTGGCGTTCAATAACTATGGAAATCGTTTCGGGCCCAAAATCGGTGAGTAATAGTCAACGAAACCGGTCAGAATTGGCCAAAGCTGTGAGTGTTGACGATGGACACATAAACGCACCCCGGGGATCGTCAATGGTGGAAATCGCTCTGGGACCCCAAAACACTGAGTAATAGTGCATGAAACGGACGAGAATAGGCCAAAATTGTGAGTGTTGATGACCGACACGTAAACGTGCCCTGGGTTCGTCAATCGTGGAAATCACTTCGGGACCGCAAAACTGAGTAATAGTCCAAGGAACGGGCCAGAATCGGCCAAAACGGCGAGTCTTGACGACCAACATATAAGCACACCTTGGGGTTCGACAACCATGGAAATCGCTTTGGGACCCCAAAATGGTGAGTTTGAGAAATGGCCGGGTCTGGCCCATTCCTCAAAAGATGTTTTTACAGGATCCCTATCCACAACAATTTTTACTTCTGGTTCCGGCGAACGAATAATCATTAAGTCCTCCTCTTTCCGGACAAGCCATACTCCATGAAAGAGCCCAGAATCGGACAAACCTACGATTATGGATGAACAATACGTAAACATACCGTGAGGTTCGCCAATCATGGAAATCGCTTAGGGACCCCAAATCAATGAGTAATAGTCCATGAAATGGGCCAGAATCGGCCCAAACAGCGAGTCTTGACGACCAACACATAAGCACACCTAGGGGTTCGACAACCATGGAAATCGCTTTGGGACCCCAAAATGGTGAGTAATACTCCAAGAAACGGGCCAGAATCGGCCAAAACTGCGAATGTTGATGACCGACACGTAAATGCACCCCGGGATTCATGAATCATGGAAATCGTTCAGGGACACCAAATCAATGAGTGATAGTCGACGAAACGGGCCAGAATCAGCCAAAACTCGGAGTGTTGATGACCGACACCTAAACACACCCCGGTGTTCGTCAATCATGGAAATCACTCCGGACCCCAAAATAGTGAGTAATAGTCCTAGAAACGGGCCAGAATAAGCCAAAACTACGAGTGTTGATGACCGACACATAAGAGCACCTTGGCGTTCAACAACTATGGAGATTTTTCGTGACCCCAAAACGGTGAGTAATAGTCCACGAAACGGGTCAGAATTTTCCAAAACTATGTGTGTTGACGACGGACACGTAAACGAACCCTGGGGATCGTCAATTGTGGAAATCGTTCTGGGCCCCAAAACGGTGAGTAATAGTGCACGAAATGGACCAGAATCAGCCAAAATTGTGAGTATTGATGACCGACACGTAAACGCACCCCAGGATTCGTCAATCGTGGAAATCACTTTGGGACCCCAAAACTGAGTAATAGTCCAAGAAACGGGCTAGAATCGGCCCAAACTGCGACTCTTGACGACCAACACGTAAGCACACCTTCGGGTGCGACAACCATGGAAATCGCTTCCGGACCCCCAAACTGTGAGTAGTAGTCCATGAAAGAGCCCAGCATCGGAAAAACCTAGGAATGTTGATAAACGATACATAAACGCACCCCGGGGTTCGTCAATCATGGAAATCGCTCAGGGACCCCAAATCAGTGAGTAATAGTCCATGAAATGGGCCAGAATCGGCCCAAACTGCGAGTGTTGATGACCGACACATGAATGCACCCCGGTGTTCGTCAATCATAGAAATCACTCCGGGACTCCAAAGCTGAGTAATAGTCCAAGAAACGGGCCAGAATCAGCTAAAACTGTGATTGTTGATGACCGACACGTAAGCGCACCTTGGGGTTAAACAACCATGGAAGTCGCTTTGGGACCCCAAAACGGTGAGTAATAGTCCATGAAATGGGTCAGAATCGACAAAAGCCGCGAGTGTTGATGACCGACACGTAAACGCACCCAGGGGTTCATCAATCATGGAACTCACCCGGGACCCCAAAACAGTGACTAATAGTCCAAGAAACGAGCCAGAATCGGCCAAACTGCGAGTGTTGATGACCGACACGTAAGCGCACCTTGGGGTTCAACAACTCTGGAAATCCCTTCGGGCCCAAAATCGGTGAGTAATAGTCAACGAAACGGGTCAGAATTGGCAAAAACTGTGAGTGTTGACGATGGACACGTAAACGCACCCCGGGGATCGTCAATCGTGGAAATCGCTCTGGGACCCCAAAACACTGAGTAATAGTGCATGAAACGGACCAGAATAGGCCAAAATTGTGAGTGTTGATGACCGACACGTAAACGTGCCCTGGGGTTCGTAATCGTGGAAATCACTTCGGGACCTCAAAACTGAGTAATAGTCCAAGGAACGGGCCAGAATCGGCCAAAACTGCGAGTCTTGACGACCAACATATAAGCACATCTTGGGTTCGACAACCATGGAAATAGCTTTGGGACCCCAAAATGGTGAGTAATACTCCATGAAAGAGCCCAGAATCGGAAAAATGTAGGATTATTGATGAACGATAGATAAACGTACCGCGGGGTTCATCAATCATTGAAATCGCTCAGGGACCCATAATCAATAAGTAATAGTCCATAAAAAGGGCCAGAATCGGCCCAAACTGCGAGTCTTGACGACCAACACATATGCACACCTTGGGGTTCGACAACCATGAAAATCGCTTTGGGACCCCAAAATGGTGAGTAATAGTCCACGAAACGGGCCAGAATCGGCCAAAACTGCGATTGTTCGTGACCGACACATGAACGCACCCCGGGATTCGTGAATCATGGAAATCATTCAGGGACACCAAATGAATGAGTGATAGTCCACGAAATTTGCCAGAATCCGCCAAAACTGTGAGTGTTGTTGACCGACAACTAAACACACCCCGGTGTTCGTCAATCGTGGAAATCACTCCGGGACCCCAAATTAGTCAGTAATAGTCCTAGAAACGGGCCAGAATCGGCCAAAACTGCGAGTGTTGATGACCGACACGTATGCGCACCTTGGTGTTCAATAACTATGGAAATCGTTTCGGGCCCAAAATCGGTGAGTAATAGTCAACGAAACCGGTCAGAATTGGCCAAAACTGTGAGTGTTGACGATGGACACGTAAACGCACCCCGGGGATCGTCAACCGTGGAAATCGCTCTGGGACCCCAAAACACTGAGTAATAGTGCATGAAACGGACCAGAATAGGCCAAAATTGTGAGTGTTGATGACCGACACATGAATGTGCCATGGGGTTCGTAATCGTGGAAATCACTTCGGGACCGCAAAACTGAGTAATAGTCCAAGGAACGGGCCAGAATCGGCCAAAACTGCGAGTCTTGACGACCAACATATAAGCACATCTTGGGTTCGACAACCATGGAAATAGCTTTGGGACCCCAAAATGGTGAGTAATACTCCATGAAAGAGCCCAGAATCGGAAAAATGTAGGATTATTGATGAACGATAGATAAACGTACCGTGGGGTTCATCAATCATGGAAATCGCTCAGGGACCCATAATCAATAAGTAATAGTCCATAAAAAGGGCCAGAATCGGCCCAAACTGCGAGTCTTGACGACCAACACATATGCACACCTTGGGGTTCGACAACCATGAAAATCGCTTTGGGACCCCAAAATGGTGAGTAATAGTCCACGAAACGGGCCAGAATCGGCCAAAACTGCGATTGTTCGTGATCGACACATGAACGCACCCCGGGATTCGTGAATCATGGAAATCATTCAGGGACACCAAATGAATGAGTGATAGTCCACGAAATTTGCCAGAATCCGCCAAAACTGTGAGTGTTGATGACCGACAACTAAACACACCCCGGTGTTCGTCAATCGTGGAAATCACTCCGGGACCCCAAATTAGTCAGTAATAGTCCTAGAAACGGGCCAGAATCGGCCAAAACTGCGAGTGTTGATGACCGACACGTATGCGCACCTTGGTGTTCAATAACTATGGAAATCGTTTCGGGCCCAAAATCGGTGAGTAATAGTCAACGAAACCGGTCAGAATTGGCCAAAACTGTGAGTGTTGACGATGGACACGTAAACGCACCCCGGGGATCGTCAACCGTGGAAATCGCTCTGGGACCCCAAAACACTGAGTAATAGTGCATGAAACGGACCAGAATAGGCCAAAATTGTGAGTGTTGATGACCGACACATAAATGTGCCCTGGGGATCGTAATCGTGGAAATCACTTCGGGACCGCAAAACTGAGTAATAGTCCAAGGAACGGGCCAGAATCGGCCAAAACTTCGAGTCTTGACGACCAACATATAAGCACATCTTGGGTTCGACAACCATGGAAATAGCTTTGGGACCCCAAAATGGTGAGTAATACTCCATGAAAGAGCCCAGAATCGGAAAAATGTAGGATTATTGATGAACGATAGATAAACGTACCGTGGGGTTCATCAATCATGGAAATCGCTCAGGGACCCATAATCAATAAGTAATAGTCCATAAAAAGGGCCAGAATCGGCCCAAACTGCGAGTCTTGACGACCAACACATATGCACACCTTGGGGTTCGACAACCATGAAAATCGCTTTGGGACCCCAAAATGGTGAGTAATAGTCCACGAAACGGGCCAGAATCGGCCAAAACTGCGATTGTTCGTGATCGACACATGAACGCACCCCGGGATTCGTGAATCATGGAAATCATTCAGGGACACCAAATGAATGAGTGATAGTCCACGAAATTTGCCAGAATCCGCCAAAACTGTGAGTGTTGATGACCGACAACTAAACACACCCCGGTGTTCGTCAATCGTGGAAATCACTCCGGGACCCCAAATTAGTCAGTAATAGTCCTAGAAACGGGCCAGAATCGGCCAAAACTGCGAGTGTTGATGACCGACACGTATGCGCACCTTGGCGTTCAATAACTATGGAAATCGTTTCGGGCCCAAAATCGGTGAGTAATAGTCAACGAAACCGGTCAGAATTGGCCAAAACTGTGAGTGTTGACGATGGACACATAAACGCACCCCGGGGATCGTCAACGGTGGAAATCGCTCTGGGACCCCAAAACACTGAGTAATAGTGCATGAAACGGACGAGAATAGGCAAAAATTGTGAGTGTTGATGACCGACACGTAAACGTGCCCTGGGTTCGTCAATCGTGGAAATCACTTCGGGACCGCAAAACTGAGTAATAGTCCAAGGAACGGGCCAGAATCGGCCAAAACGGCGAGTCTTGACGACCAACATATAAGCACACCTTGGGGTTCGACAACCATGGAAATCGCTTTGGGACCCCAAAATGGTGAGTTTGAGAAATGGCTGGGTCTGGCCCATTCCTCAAAAGATGTTTTTACAGGATCCCTATCCACAACAATTTTTACTTCTGGTTCCGGCGAACGAATAATCATTAAGTCCTCCTCTTTCCGGACAAGCCATACTCCATGAAAGAGCCCAGAATCGGACAAACCTACGATTATGGATGAACAATACGTAAACATACCGTGAGGTTCGCCAATCATGGAAATCGCTTAGGGACCCCAAATCAATGAGTAATAGTCCATGAAATGGGCCAGAATCGGCCCAAACAGCGAGTCTTGACGACCAACACATAAGCACACCTTGGGGTTCGACAACCATGGAAATCGCTTTGGGACCCCAAAATGGTGAGTAATACTCCAAGAAACGGGCCAGAATCGGCCAAAACTGCGAATGTTGATGACCGACACGTAAATGCACCCCGGGATTCATGAATCATGGAAATCGTTCAGGGACACCAAATCAATGAGTGATAGTCGACGAAACGGGCCAGAATCAGCCAAAACTCGGAGTGTTGATGACCGACACCTAAACACACCCCGGTGTTCGTCAATCATGGAAATCACTCCGGGACCCCAAAATAGTGAGTAATAGTCCTAGAAACGGGCCAGAATAAGCCAAAACTGCGAGTGTTGATGACCGACACATAAGCGCACCTTGGGGTTCAACAACTATGGAGATTTTTCGGGACCCCAAAACGGTGAGTAATAGTCCACGAAACGGGTCAGAATTTTCCAAAACTATGTGTGTTGACGACGGACACGTAAACGCACCTCGGGGATCGTTAATTGTGGAAATCGTTCTGGGCCCTAAAACGGTGAGTAATAGTGCACGAAATGGACCAGAATCAGCCAAAATTGTGAGTATTGATGACCGACACGTAAACGCACCCCAGGATTCGTCAATTGTGGAAATCACTTTGGGACCCCAAAACTGAGTAATAGTCCAAGAAACGGGCCAGAATCGGCCCAAACTGCGACTCTTGACGACCAACACGTAAGCACACCTTCGGGTTCGACAACCATGGAAATCGCTTCCGGACCACCAAACTGTGAGTAGTAGTCCATGAAAGAGCCCAGCATCGGAAAAACCTAGGAATGTTGATAAACGATACATAAACGCACCCCGGGGTTCGTCAATCATGGAAATCGCTCACGGACCCCAAATCAGTGAGTAATAGTCCATGAAATGGGCCAGAATCGGCCCAAACTGCGAGTGTTGATGACCGACACATGAATGCACCCCGGTGTTCGTCAATCGTAGAAATCACTCCGGGACCCCAAAGCTGAGTAATAGTCCAAGAAACGGGCCAGAATCAGCTAAAACTGTGGTTGTTGATGACCGACCCGTAAGCGCACCTTGGGGTTAAACAACCATGGAAGTCGCTTTGGGACCCCAAAACGGTGAGTAATAGTCCATGAAATGGGTCAGAATCGACAAAAGCCGCGATTGTTGATGACCGACACGTATGCGCACCTTGGCGTTCAATAACTATGGAACTCATTTCGGGCCCAAAATCGGTGAGTAATAGTCAACGAAACCGGTCGGAATTGGCCAAAACTGTGAGTGTTGACGATGGACACGTAAACGCACCCCGGGGATCGTCAATCGTGGAAATCGCTCTGGGACCCCAAAACACTGAGTAATAGTGCATGAAACGGACCAGAATAGGCCAAAATTGTGAGTGTTGATGACCGACACGTAAACGTGCCCTGGGGTTCGTAATCGTGGAAATCACTTCAGGACCGCAAAACTGAGTAATAGTCCAAGGAACGGGCCAGAATCGGCCAAAACTGCGAGTCTTGACGACCAACATATAAGCACATCTTGGGTTCGACAACCATGGAAATAGCTTTGGGACCCCAAAATGGTGAGTAATACTCCATGAAAGAGCCCAGAATCGGAAAAATGTAGGATTATTGATGAACGATAGATAAACGTACCGCGGGGTTCATCAATCATGGAAATCGCTCAGGGACCCATAATCAATAAGTAATAGTCCATAAAAAGGGCCAAAATCGACCCAAACTGCGAGTCTTGACGACCAACACATATGCACACCTTGGGCTTCGACAACGATGAAAATCGCTTTGGGACCCCAAAATGGTGAGTAATAGTCCAAGAAACGGGCCAGAATCGGCCAAAACTGTGATTGTTCGTGACCGACACGTGAACGCACCCCGGGATTCGTGAATCATGGAAATCATTCAGGGACACCAAATGAATGAGTGATAGTCCACGAAATTTGCCAGAATCCGCCAAAACTGTGAGTGTTGATGACTGACAACTAAACACACCCCGGTGTTCGTCAATCGTGGAAATCACTCCGGGACCCCAAATTAGTCAGTAATAGTCCTAGAAACGGGCCAGAATCGGCCAAAACTGCGAGTGTTGATGACCGACACGTATGCGCACCTTGGCGTTCAATAACTATGGAAATCGTTTCGGGCCCAAAATCGGTGAGTAATAGTCAACGAAACCGGTCAGAATTGGCCAAAACTGTGAGTGTTGACGATGGACAAGTAAACGCACCCCGGGGATCGTCAATCGTGGAAATCGCTCTGGGACCCCAAAACACTGAGTAATAGTGCATGAAACGGACCAGAATAGGCCAAAATTGTGAGTGTTGATGACCGACACGTAAACGTGCCCTGGGTTCGTCAATCGTGGAAATCACTTCGAGACCCCAAAACTGAGTAGTAGTCCAAGAAACGGGCCAGAATCGGCCCAAACTGCGAGTCTTGACGACCAACATATAAACACACCTTGGGGTTCAACAACCCTGGAAATCGCTTTGGGACCCCAAAATGGTGAGTTTGAGAAATGGCCGGGTCTGGCCCATTCCTCAAAAGATGTTTTTACAGGATCCCTATCCACAACAATTTTTACTTCTAGTTCCGGCGAACGAATAATCATTAAGTCCTCCTCTTTCCGGACAAGCCATACTCCATGAAAGAGCCCAGAATCGGACAAACCTACGATTATGGATGAACAATACGTAAACATACCGTGAGGTTCGCCAATCATGGAAATCGCTTAGGGACCCCAAATCAATGAGTAATAGTCCATGAAATGGGCCAGAATCGGCCCAAACAGCGAGTCTTGACGACCAACACATAAGCACACCTTGGGGTTCGACAACCATGGAAATCGCTTTGGGACCCCAAAATGGTGAGTAATACTCCAAGAAACGGGCCAGAATCGGCCAAAACTGCGAATGTTGATGACCGACACGTAAATGCACCCCGGGATTCATGAATCATGGAAATCGTTCAGGGACACCAAATCAATGAGTGATAGTCGACGAAACGGGCCAGAATCAGCCAAAACTCGGAGTGTTGATGACCGACACCTAAACACACCCCGGTGTTCGTCAATCATGGAAATCACTCCGGGACCCCAAAATAGTGAGTAATAGTCCTAGAAACGGGCCAGAATAAGCCAAAACTGCGAGTGTTGATGACCGACACATAAGCGCACCTTGGGGTTCAACAACTATGGAGATTTTTCGGGACCCCAAAACGGTGAGTAATAGTCCACGAAACGGTCAGAATTTTCCAAAACTATGTGTGTTGACGACGGACAGGTAAACGCACCTCGGGGATCGTCAATTGTGGAAATCGTTCTGGGCCCTAAAACGGTGCGTAATAGTGCACGAAATGGACCAGAATCAGCCAAAATTGTGAGTATTGATGACCGACACGTAAACGCACCCCAGGATTCGTCAATCGTGGAAATCACTTTGGGACCCCAAACTGAGTAATAGTCCAAGAAACGGGCCAGAGTCGGCCCAAACTGCGACTCTTGACGACCAACACGTAAGCACACCTTCGGGTTCGACAACCATGGAAATCGCTTCCGGACCACCAAACTGTGAGTAGTAGTCCATGAAAGAGCCCAGCATCGGAAAAACCTAGGAATGTTGATAAACGATACATAAACACACCCCGGGGTTCGTCAATCATGGAAATCGCTCACGGACCCCAAATCAGTGAGTAATAGTCCATGAAATGGGCCAGAATCGGCCCAAACTGCGAGTGTTGATGACCGACACATGAATGCACCCCGGTGTTCGTCAATCGTAGAAATCACTCCGGGGCCCCAAAGCTGAGTAATAGTCCAAGAAACGGGCCAGAATCAGCTAAAACTGTGATTGTTGATGACCGACACGTAAGCGCACCTTGGGGTTAAACAACCATGGAAGTCGCTTTGGGACCCCAAAATGGTGAGTAATAGTCCATGAAATGGGTCAGAATCGACAAAAGCCGCGATTGTTGATGACCGACACGTATGCGCACCTTGGCGTTCAGTAACTATGGAAATCATTTCGGGCCCAAAATCGGTGAGTAATAGTCAACGAAACCGGTCAGAATTGGCCAAAACTGTGAGTGTTGACGATGGACACGTAAACGCACCCCGGGGATCGTCAATCGTGGAAATCGCTCTGGGACCCCAAAACACTGAGTAATAGTGCATGAAACGGACCAGAATAGGCCAAAATTGTGAGTGTTGATGACCGACACGTAAACGTGTCCTGGGGTTCGTAATCGTGGAAATCACTTCGGGACCGCAAAACTGAGTAATAGTCCAAGGAACGGGCCAGAATCAGCCAAAACTGCGAGTCTTGACGACCAACATATAAGCACATCTTGGGTTCGACAACCATGGAAATAGCTTTGGGACCCCAAAATGGTGAGTAATACTCCATGAAAGAGCCCAGAATCGGAAAAATGTAGGATTATTGATGAACGATAGATAAACGTACCGTGGGGTTCATCAATCATGGAAATCGCTCAGGGACCCATAATCAATAAGTAATAGTCCATAAAAAGGGCCAGAATCGGCCCAAACTGCGAGTCTTGACGACCAACACATATGCACAGCTTGGGCTTCGACAACGATGAAAATCGCTTTGGGACCCCAAAATGGTGAGTAATAGTCCAAGAAACGGGCCAGAATCGGCCAAAACTGTGATTGTTCGTGACCGACACGTGAACGCACCCCGGGATTCGTGAATCATGGAAATCATTCAGGGACACCAAATGAATGAGTGATAGTCCACGAAATTTGCCAGAATCCGCCAAAACTGTGAGTGTTGAGGACCGACAACTAAACACACCCCGGTGTTCGTCAATCGTGGAAATCACTCCGGGACCCCAAATTAGTCAGTAATAGTCCTACAAACGGGCCAGAATCGGCCAAAACTGCGAGTGTTGATGACCGACACGTATGCGCACCTTGGCGTTCAATAACTATGGAAATCGTTTCGGGCCCAAAATCAGTGAGTAAGAGTCAACGAAACCGGTCAGAATTGGCCAAAACTGTGAGTGTTGACGATGGACAAGTAAACGCACCCCGGGGATCGTCAATCGTGGAAATCGCTCTGGGACCCCAAAACACTGAGTAATAGTGCATGAAACGGACCAGAATAGGCCAAAATTGTGAGTGTTGATGACCGACACGTAAACGTGCCCTGGGTTCGTCAATCGTGGAAATCACTTCGAGACCCCAAAACTGAGTAGTAGTCCAAGAAACGGGCCAGAATCGGCCCAAACTGCGAGTCTTGACGACCAACATATAAGCACACCTTGGGGTTCGACAACCATGGAAATCGCTTTGGGACCCCAAAATGGTGAGTTTGAGAAATGGCCGGGTCTGGCCCATTCCTCAAAAGATGTTTTTACAGGATCCCTATCCACAACAATTTTTACTTCTGGTTCCGGCGAACGAATAATCATTAAGTCCACCTCTTTCCGGACAAGCCATACTCCATGAAAGAGCCCAGAATCGGACAAACATACGAGTATGGATGAACAATACGTAAACATACCGTGAGGTTCGCCAATCATGGAAATCGCTTAGGGACCCCAAATCAATGAGTAATAGTCCATGAAATGGGCCAGAATCGGCCCAAACAGCGAGTCTTGACGACCAACACATAAGCACACCTTGGGGTTCGACAACCATGGAAATCGCTTTGGGACCCCAAAATGGTGAGTAATAGTCCAAGAAACGGGCCAGAATCGGCCAAAACTGCGAATGTTGATGACCGACACGTAAATGCACCCCGGGATTCATGAATCATGGAAATCGTTCAGGGACACCAAATCAATGAGTGATAGTCGACGAAACGGGCCAGAATCAGCCAAAACTCGGAGTGTTGATGACCGACACCTAAACACACCCTGGTGTTCGTCAATCATGGAAATCACTCCGGGACCCCAAAATAGTGAGTAATAGTCCTAGAAACAGGCCAGAATAAGCCAAAACTGCGAGTGTTGATGACCGACACATAAGCGCACCTTGGGGTTCAACAACTATGGAGATTTTTCTGGACCCCAAAACGGTGAGTAATAGTCCACGAAACGGATCAGAATTTTCCAAAACTATGTGTGTTGACGACTGACTCGTAAATGCACCCTGGGGATCGTCAATTGTGGAAATCGTTCTGGGCCCCAAAACGGTGAGTAATAGTGCACGAAATGGACCAGAATCAGCCAAAATTGTGAGTATTGATGACCGACACGTAAACGCACCCCAGGATTCGTCAATAATGGAAATCACTTTGGGACCCCAAAACTGAGCAATAGTCCAAGAAACGGGCCAGAATCGGCCCAAACTGCGACTCTTGACGACCAACACGTAAGCACACCTTCGGGTTCGACAACCATGGAAATTGCTTCCGGACCCCCAAACTGTGAGTAGTAGTCCATGAAAGAGCCCAGCATCGGAAAAACCTAGGAATGTTGATAAACGATACATAAACGCACCCCGGGGTTCGTCAATCATGGAAATCGCTCAGGGACCCCAAATCAGTGAGTAATAGTCCATGAAATGGGCCAGAATCGGCCCAAACTGCGAGTGTTGATGACCGACACATGAATGCACCCCGGTGTTCGTCAATCGTAGAAATCATTCCGGGACCCCAAAGCTGAGTAATAGTCCAAGAAACGGGCCAGAATCAGCTAAAACTGTGATTGTTGATGACCGACACGTAAGCGCACCTTGGGGTTAAAAAACCATGGAAGTCGCTTTGGGACCGCAAAACGGTGAGTAATAGTCCATGAAATGGGTCAGAATTGACAAAAGCCGCGAGTGTTGATGACCGACACGTAAACGCACCCAGGGGTTCATAAATCATGGAACTCACTCCGGGACCCCAAAACAGTGACTAATAGTCCAAGAAACGAGCCAGAATCGGCCAAACTGCAAGTGTTGACGACCGACATGTAAGCGCAACTTGGGGTTCAACAACTATGGAAATCACTTCGGGCCAAAAATCGGTGAGTAATAGTCAACCAAACGGGTCAGAATTGGCCAAAACTATGAGTGTTGACGACGGTCACCTAAATGCACCCCGGGGATCGTCATTCGGGGATATCGCTTTGGGACCCCAAAATGGTGAGTAATAGTCCATGAAACGGGTCATAATCAACAAAAGTCGTGAGTGTTGATGACCTACACATAAACGCACCCCGGAGTTTGTCAATCGTGGAAATCGCTCCGGGACCCCAAAACTGAGTAATAGTCCAGGAAACGGGCCTGAATCGGCCAAAACTGTGAGTGTTGATGACCGACACATAAGCGCACTTTGGGTTCAACAACCATGGAAATCGCTTTGGGACCCTAAAATGGTGAGTAATAGTCCATGAAACGGGTCAGAATCGAGAAAAGCCAAGATTGTTGATGACAGACATGTAAACGCATCCCGGGGTTCGGCAATCGTGGAAATCACTCCAGGACCCCAAATCAGTGAGTAATAGTCCAAGAAACGAGCCAGAATCGGCCAAACTGCGAGTGTTGATGACCGACACGTAAGCGCACCTTGGGGTTCAACAACTCCGGAAATGGCTTCGGGCCCAAAATCGGTGAGTAATAGTCAATGAAACGGGTGAGAATTGGCCAAAATTGTGAGTGTTGACGACAGACATGTAAACGCACCCCGGGGATCGTCAATCGTGGAAATCGCTCTGGGACCCCAAAACACTGACTAATAGTGCATGAAACGAACCAGAATAGGCCAAAATTGTGAGTGTTGATGAATGACAAGTAAACGTTCCCTGGGGTTCGTAATCGTGGAAATCACTTCGGGACCCCAAAACTGAGTAATAGTCCAAGAAACGGGCCAGAATCGGCCAAAACTGCGAGTCTTGACGACCAACATATAAGCACATCTTGGGTTCGACAACCATGGAAATAGCTTTGGGACCCCAAAATGGTGAGTAATACTCCATGAAAGAGCCTAGAATCGGACAAATGTAGGATTATTGATGAACGATACATAAACGTACCGCGGGGTTCGTCAATCATGGAAATCGCTCAGGGACCCATAATGAATAAGTAATAGTCCATAAAAAGGGCCAGAATCGGCCCAAACTGCGAGTCTTGACAACCAACACATATGCACACCTTGGGGTTCGACAACCATGAAAATCGCTTTGGCACCCCAAAATGGTGAGTAATAATCCAAGAAACGGGCCAGAATCGACCAAAACTGCGATTGTTCGTGACCGACACGTGAATGCACCCCGAGATTCGTGAATCATGGAAATCGTTCAGGGACACCAAATGAATGAGTGATAGTCCACGAAATTGGCCAGAATTCGCCAAAACTGTGAGTGTTGATGACCGACAACTAAACACACCCCGGTGTTCGTCAATCGTGGAAATCACTCCGGGACCCCAAATTAGTGAGTAATAGTCCTAGAAACGGGCCAGAATCGGCCAAAACTGCGAGTGTTGATGACTGACACGTATGCGCACCTTGGCGTTCAATAACTATGGAAATCGCATCGGGCCCAAAATCGGTGAGTAATAGTCAACGAAATGGGTAAGAATTGGCCAAAACTGTGAGTGTTGACGATGGACACGTAAACACACCCCGGAGATCGTCAATCGTGGAAATCGCTCTAGGACCCCAAAACACTGAGTAATAGTGCATGAAACGGACCAGAATAGGCCAAAATTGTGAGTGTTGATGACCGACACGTAAACGTGCCCTGGGTTCGTCAATCGTGGAAATCACTTCGAGACCCCAAAACTGAGTAATAGTCCAAGAAACGGGCCAGAATCGGCCAAAACTGCGAGTCTTGACGACCAACATATAAGCACATCTTGGGTTCGACAACCATGGAAATAGCTTTGGGACCCCAAAATGGTGAGTAATACTCCATGAAAGAGCCCAGAATCGGACAAATGTAGGATTATTGATGAACGATACATAAACGTACCGCGGGGTTCGTCAATCATGGAAATCGCTCAGGGACCCATAATTAATAAGTAATAGTCCATAAAAAGGGCCAGAATCGGCCCAAACTGCGAGTCTTGACAACCAACACATATGCACACCTGGGGTTCGACAACCATGAAAATCGCTTTGGGACCCCAAAATGGTGAGTAATAATCCAAGAAACGGGCCAGAATCGACCAAAACTGCGATTGTTCGTGACCGACACGTGAATGCACCCCGAGATTCGTGAATCATGGAAATCGTTCAGGGACACCAAATGAATGAGTGATAGTCCACGAAATTGGCCAGAATTCACCAAAACTGTGAGTGTTGATGACCGACAACTAAACACACCCCGGTGTTCGTCAATCGTGGAAATCACTCCGGGACCCCAAATTAGTGAGTAATAGTCCTAGAAACGGGCCAGAATCGGCCAAAACTGCGAGTGTTGATGACTGACACGTATGCGCACCTTGGCGTTCAATAACTATGGAAATCGCATCAGGCCCAAAATCGGTGAGTAATAGTCAATGAAACGGGTGAGAATTGGCCAAAATTGTGAGTGTTGACGACAGACATGTAAACGCACCCCGGGGATCGTCAATCGTGGAAATCGCTCTAGGACCCCAAAACACTGAGTAATAGTGCATGAAACGGACCAGAATAGGCCAAAATTGTGAGTGTTGATGACCGACACGTAAACGTTCCCTGGGTTCGTCAATCGTGGAAATCACTTCGAGACCCCAAAACTGAGTAATAGTCCAAGAAACGGGCCAGAATCGGCCAAAACTGCGAGTCTTGACGACCAACATATAAGCACATCTTGGGTTCGACAACCATGGAAATAGCTTTGGGACCCCAAAATGGTGAGTAATACTCCATGAAAGAGCCCAGAATCGGACAAATGTAGGATTATTGATGAACGATACATAAACGTACCGCGGGGTTCGTCAATCATGGAAATCGCTCAGGGACCCATAATCAATAAGTAATAGTCCATAAAAAGGGCCAGAATCGGCCCAAACTGCGAGTCTTGACAACCAACACATATGCACACCTGGGGTTCGACAACCATGAAAATCGCTTTGGGACCCCAAAATGGTGAGTAATAATCCAAGAAACGGGCCAGAATCGACCAAAACTGCGATTTTTCGTGACCGACACGTGAATGCACCCCGAGATTCGTGAATCATGGAAATCGTTCAGGGACACCAAATGAATGAGTGATAGTCCACGAAATTGGCCAGAATTCGCCAAAACTGTGAGTGTTGATGACCGAGAACTAAACACACCCCGGTGTTCGTCAATCATGGAAATCACTCCGGGACCCCAAATTAGTGAGTAATAGTCCTAGAAACGGGCCAGAATCGGCCAAAACTGCGAGTGTTGATGACTGACACGTATGCGCACCTTGGCGTTCAATAACTATGGAAATCGCATCGGGCCCAAAATCGGTGAGTAATAGTCAACGAAACGGGTAAGAATTGGCCAAAACTGTGAGTGTTGACGATGGACACGTAAACGCACCCCGGAGATCGTCAATCGTGGGAATCGCTCTAGGACCCCAAAACACTGAGTAATAGTGCATGAAACGGACCAGAATAGGCCAAAATTGTGAGTGTTGATGACCGACACGTAAACGTGCCCTGGGTTCGTCAATCGTGGAAATCACTTCGAGACCCCAAAACTGAGTAATAGTCCAAGAAACGGGCCAGAATCGGCCAAAACTGCGAGTCTTGACGACCAACATATAAGCACATCTTGGGTTCGACAACCATGGAAATAGCTTTGGGACCCCAAAATGGTGAGTAATACTCCATGAAAGAGCCCAGAATCGGACAAATGTAGGATTATTGATGAACGATACATAAACGTACCGCGGGGTTCGTCAATCATGGAAATCGCTCAGGGACCCATAATCAATAAGTAATAGTCCATAAAAAGGGCCAGAATCGGCCCAAACTGCGAGTCTTGACAACCAACACATATGCACACCTGGGGTTCGACAACCATGAAAATCGCTTTGGGACCCCAAAATGGTGAGTAATAATCCAAGAAACGGGCCAGAATCGACCAAAACTGCGATTGTTCGTGACCGACACGTGAATGCACCCCGAGATTCGTGAATCATGGAAATCGTTCAGGGACACCAAATGAATGAGTGATAGTCCACGAAATTGGCCAGAATTCGCCAAAACTGTGAGTGTTGATGACCGACAACTAAACACACCCCGGTGTTCGTCAATCGTGGAAATCACTCCGGGACCCCAAATTAGTGAGTAATAGTCCTAGAAACGGGCCAGAATCGGCCAAAACTGCGAGTGTTGATGACTGACACGTATGCGCACCTTGGCGTTCAATAACTATGGAAATCGCATCGGGCCCAAAATCGGTGAGTAATAGTCAACGAAACGGGTAAGAATTGGCCAAAACTGTGAGTGTTGACGATGGACACGTAAACGCACCCCGGAGATCGTCAATCGTGGAAATCGCTCTAGGACCCCAAAACACTGAGTAATAGTGCATGAAACGGACCAGAATAGGCCAAAATTGTGAGTGTTGATGACCGACACGTAAACGTGCCCTGGGTTCGTCAATCGTGGAAATCACTTCGAGACCCCAAAACTGAGTAATAGTCCAAGAAACGGGCCAGAATCGGCCCAAACTGCGAGTCTTGACGACAAACATATAAGCACATCTTGGGTTCGACAACCATGGAAATAGCTTTGGGACCCCAAAATGGTGAGTAATACTCCACGAAAGAGCCCAGAATCGGACAAATGTAGGATTATTGATGAACGATACATAAACGTACCGCGGGGTTCGTCAATCATGGAAATCGCTCAGGGACCCATAATCAATAAGTAATAGTCCATAAAAAGGGCCAGAATCGGCCCAAACTGCGAGTCTTGACAACCAACACATATGCACACCTGGGGTTCGACAACCATGAAAATCGCTTTGGGACCCCAAAATGGTGAGTAATAATCCAAGAAACGGGCCAGAATCGACCAAAACTGCGATTGTTCGTGACCGACACGTGAATGCACCCCGAGATTCGTGAATCATGGAAATCGTTCAGGGACACCAAATGAATGAGTGATAGTCCACGAAATTGGCCAGAATTCGCCAAAACTGTGAGTGTTGATGACCGACAACTAAACACACCCCGGTGTTCGTCAATCGTGGAAATCACTCCGGGACCCCAAATTAGTGAGTAATAGTCCTAGAAACGGGCCAGAATCGGCCAAAACTGCGAGTGTTGAAGACTGACACGTATGCGCACCTTGGTGTTCAATAACTATGGAAATCGCATCGGGCCCAAAATCGGTGAGTAATAGTCAACGAAACGGGTAAGAATTGGCCAAAACTGTGAGTGTTGACGATGGACACGTAAACGCACCCCGGAGATCGTCAATCGTGGAAATCGCTCTAGGACCCCATAACACTGAGTAATAGTGCATGAAACGGACCAGAATAGGCCAAAATTGTGAGTGTTGATGACCGACACGTAAACGTGCCCTGGGTTCGTCAATCGTGGAAATCACTTCGAGACCCCAAAACTGAGTAATAGTCCAAGAAACGGGCCAGAATCGGCCCAAACTGCGAGTCTTGACGACAAACATATAAGCACATCTTGGGTTCGACAACCATGGAAATAGCTTTGGGACCCCAAAATGGTGAGTAATACTCCATGAAAGAGCCCAGAATCGGACAAATGTAGGATTATTGATGAACGATACATAAACGTACCGCGGGGTTCGTCAATCATGGAAATCGCTCAGGGACCCATAATCAATAAGTAATAGTCCATAAAAAGGGCGAGAATCGGCCCAAACTGCGAGTCTTGACAACCAACACATATGCACACCTGGGGTTCGACAACCATGAAAATCGCTTTGGGACCCCAAAATGGTGAGTAATAATCCAAGAAACGGTCCAGAATCGACCAAAACTGCGATTGTTCGTGACCGACACGTGAATGCACCCCGAGATTCGTGAATCATGGAAATCGTTCAGGGACACCAAATGAATGAGTGATAGTCCACGAAATTGGCCAGAATTCGCCAAAACTGTGAGTGTTGATGACCGACAACTAAACACACCCCGGTGTTCGTCAATCGTGGAAATCACTCCGGGACCCCAAATTAGTGAGTAATAGTCCTAGAAACGGGCCAGAATCGGCCAAAACTGCGAGTGTTGATGACTGACACGTATGCGCACCTTGGCGTTCAATAACTATGGAAATCGCATCGGGCCCAAAATCGGTGAGTAATAGTCAACGAAACGGGTAAGAATTGGCCAAAACTGTGAGTGTTGACGATGGACACGTAAACGCACCCCGGAGATCGTCAATCGTGGAAATCGCTCTAGGACCCCAAAACACTGAGTAATAGTGCATGAAACGGACCAGAATAGGCCAAAATTGTGAGTGTTGATGACCGACACGTAAACGTGCCCTGGGTTCGTCAATCGTGGAAATCACTTCGAGACCCCAAAGCTGAGTAATAGTCCAAGAAACGGGCCAGAATCGGCCAAAACTGCGAGTCTTGACGACCAACATATAAGCACATCTTGGGTTCGACAACCATGGAAATAGCTTTGGGACCCCAAAATGGTGAGTAATACTCCATGAAAGAGCCCAGAATCGGACAAATGTAGGATTATTGATGAACGATACATAAACGTACCGCGGGGTTCGTCAATCATGGAAATCGCTCAGGGACCCATAATCAATAAGTAATAGTCCATAAAAAGGGCCAGAATCGGCCCAAACTGCGAGTCTTGACAACCAACACATATGCACACCTGGGGTTCGACAACCATGAAAATCGCTTTGGGACCCCAAAATGGTGAGTAATAATCCAAGAAACGGGCCAGAATCGACCAAAACTGCGATTGTTCGTGACCGACACGTGAATGCACCCCGAGATTCGTGAATCATGGAAATCGTTCAGGGACACCAAATGAATGAGTGATAGTCCACGAAATTGGCCAGAATTCGCCAAAACTGTGAGTGTTGATGACCGACAACTAAACACACCCCGGTGTTCGTCAATCGTGGAAATCACTCCGGGACCCCAAATTAGTGAGTAATAGTCCTAGAAACGGGCCAGAATCGGCCAAAACTGCGAGTGTTGAAGACTGACACGTATGCGCACCTTGGTGTTCAATAACTATGGAAATCGCATCGGGCCCAAAATCGGTGAGTAATAGTCAACGAAACGGGTAAGAATTGGCCAAAACTGTGAGTGTTGACGATGGACACGTAAACGCACCCCGGAGATCGTCAATCGTGGAAATCGCTCTAGGACCCCATAACACTGAGTAATAGTGCATGAAACGGACCAGAATAGGCCAAAATTGTGAGTGTTGATGACCGACACGTAAACGTGCCCTGGGTTCGTCAATCGTGGAAATCACTTCGAGACCCCAAAACTGAGTAATAGTCCAAGAAACGGGCCAGAATCGGCCCAAACTGCGAGTCTTGACGACAAACATATAAGCACATCTTGGGTTCGACAACCATGGAAATAGCTTTGGGACCCCAAAATGGTGAGTAATACTCCATGAAAGAGCCCAGAATCGGACAAATGTAGGATTATTGATGAACGATACATAAACGTACCGCGGGGTTCGTCAATCATGGAAATCGCTCAGGGACCCATAATCAATAAGTAATAGTCCATAAAAAGGGCGAGAATCGGCCCAAACTGCGAGTCTTGACAACCAACACATATGCACACCTGGGGTTCGACAACCATGAAAATCGCTTTGGGACCCCAAAATGGTGAGTAATAATCCAAGAAACGGTCCAGAATCGACCAAAACTGCGATTGTTCGTGACCGACACGTGAATGCACCCCGAGATTCGTGAATCATGGAAATCGTTCAGGGACACCAAATGAATGAGTGATAGTCCACGAAATTGGCCAGAATTCGCCAAAACTGTGAGTGTTGATGACCGACAACTAAACACACCCCGGTGTTCGTCAATCGTGGAAATCACTCCGGGACCCCAAATTAGTGAGTAATAGTCCTAGAAACGGGCCAGAATCGGCCAAAACTGCGAGTGTTGATGACTGACACGTATGCGCACCTTGGCGTTCAATAACTATGGAAATCGCATCGGGCCCAAAATCGGTGAGTAATAGTCAACGAAACGGGTAAGAATTGGCCAAAACTGTGAGTGTTGACGATGGACACGTAAACGCACCCCGGAGATCGTCAATCGTGGAAATCGCTCTAGGACCCCAAAACACTGAGTAATAGTGCATGAAACGGACCAGAATAGGCCAAAATTGTGAGTGTTGATGACCGACACGTAAACATGCCCTGGGTTCGTCAATCGTGGAAATCACTTCGAGACCCCAAAACTGAGTAATAGTCCAAGAAACGGGCCAGAATCGGCCAAAACTGCGAGTATTGACGACCAACATATAAGCACATCTTGGGTTCGACAACCATGGAAATAGCTTTGGGACCCCAAAATGGTGAGTAATACTCCATGAAAGAGCCCAGAATCGGACAAATGTAGGATTATTGATGAACGATACATAAACGTACCGCGGGGTTCGTCAATCATTGAAATCGCTCAGGGACCCATAATCAATAAGTAATAGTCCATAAAAAGGGCCAGAATCGGCCCAAACTGCGAGTCTTGACAACCAACACATATGCACACCTGGGGTTCGACAACCATGAAAATCGCTTTGGGACCCCAAAATGGTGAGTAATAATCCAAGAAACGGGCCAGAATCGACCAAAACTGCGATTGTTCGTGACCGACACGTGAATGCACCCCGAGATTCGTGAATCATGGAAATCGTTCTGGGACACCAAATGAATGAGTGATAGTCCACGAAATTGGCCAGAATTCGCCAAAACTGTGAGTGTTGATGACCGACAACTAAACACACCCCGGTGTTCGTCAATCGTGGAAATCACTCCGGGACCCCAAATTAGTGAGTAATAGTCCTAGAAACGGGCCAGAATCGGCCAAAACTGCGAGTGTTGATGACTGACACGTATGCGCACCTTGGCGTTCAATAACTATGGAAATCGCATCGGGCCCAAAATCGGTGAGTAATAGTCAACGAAAGGGGTAAGAATTGGCCAAAACTGTGAGTGTTGATGATGGACACGTAAACGCACCCCGGAGATCGTCAATCGTGGAAATCGCTCTAGGACCCCAAAACACTGAGTAATAGTGCATGAAACGGACCAGAATAGGCCAAAATTGTGAGTGTTGATGACCGACACGTAAACGTGCCCTGGGTTCGTCAATCGTGGAAATCACTTCGAGACCCCAAAACTGAGTAATAGTCCAAGAAACGGGCCAGAATCGGCCCAAACTGCGAGTCTTGACGACAAACATATAAGCACATCTTGGGTTCGACAACCATGGAAATAGCTTTGGGACCCCAAAATGGTGAGTAATACTCCACGAAAGAGCCCAGAATCGGACAAATGTAGGATTATTGATGAACGATACATAAACGTACCGCGGGGTTCGTCAATCATGGAAATCGCTCAGGGACCCATAATCAATAAGTAATAGTCCATAAAAAGGGCCAGAATCGGCCCAAACTGCGAGTCTTGACAACCAACACATATGCACACCTGGGGTTCGACAACCATGAAAATCGCTTTGGGACCCCAAAATGGTGAGTAATAATCCAAGAAACGGGCCAGAATCGACCAAAACTGCGATTGTTCGTGACCGACACGTGAATGCACCCCGAGATTCGTGAATCATGGAAATCGTTCAGGGACACCAAATGAATGAGTGATAGTCCACGAAATTGGCCAGAATTCGCCAAAACTGTGAGTGTTGATGACAGACATGTAAACGCATCCCGGGGTTCGGCAATCGTGGAAATCACTCCAGGACCCCAAATCAGTGAGTAATAGTCCAAGAAACGAGCCAGAATCAGCCAAACTGCGAGTGTTGGTGACCGACACGTAAGCGCACCTTGGGGTTCAACAACTCTGGAAATCGCTTCGGGCCCAAAATCGGTGAGTAATAGTCAATGAAACGGGTGAGAATTGGCCAAAACTGTGAGTGTTGACGACGGACACGTAAACGCACCCCGGAGATCGTCAATCGTGGAAATCGCTCTAGGACCCCAAAACACTGAGTAATAGTGCATGAAACGGACCAGAATAGGCCAAAATTGTGAGTGTTGATGACCGACACGTAAACGTGCCCTGGGTTCGTCAATCGTGGAAATCACTTCGAGACCCCAAAACTGAGTAATAGTCCAAGAAACGGGCCAGAATCGGCCAAAACTACGAGTCTTGACGACCAACATATAAGCACATCTTGGGTTCGACAACCATGGAAATAGCTTTGGGACCCGAAAATGGTGAGTAATACTCCATGAAAGAGCCCAGAATCGGACAAATGTAGGATTATTGATGAACGATACATAAATGTACCGCGGGGTTCGTCAATCATGGAAATCGCTCAGGGACCCATAATCAATAAGTAATAGTCCATAAAAAGGGCCAGAATCGGCCCAAACTGCGAGTCTTGACAACCAACACATATGCACACCTGGGGTTCGACAACCATGAAAATCGCTTTGGGACCCCAAAATGGTGAGTAATAATCCAAGAAACGGGCCAGAATCGACCAAAACTGCGATTGTTCGTGACCGACACGTGAATGCACCCCGAGATTCGTGAATCATGGAAATCGTTCAGGGACACCAAATGAATGAGTGATAGTCCACGAAATTGGCCAGAATTCGCCAAAACTGTGAGTGTTGATGACCGACAACTAAACACACCCCGGTGTTCGTCAATCGTGGAAATCACTCCGGGACCCCAAATTAGTGAGTAATAGTCCTAGAAACGGGCCAGAATCGGCCAAAACTGCGAGTGTTGGTGACCGACACGTAAGCGCACCTTGGGGTTCAACAACTCTGGAAATCGCTTCGGGCCCAAAATCGGTGAGTAATAGTCAATGAAACGGGTGAGAATTGGCCAAAATTGTGAGTGTTGACGACGGACATGTAAACGCACCCCGGGGATCGTCAATCGTGGAAATCGCTCTGGGACCCCAAAACACTGAGTAATAGTGCATGAAACGGACCAGAATAGGCCAAAATTGTGAGTGTTGATGAATGACAAGTAAACGTGCCCTGGGGTTCGTAATCGTGGAAATCACTTCGGGACCCCAAAACTGAGTAATAGTCCAAGAAACGGGCCAGAATCGGCCAAAACTACGAGTCTTGACGACCAACATATAAGCACATCTTGGGTTCGACAACCATGGAAATAGCTTTGGGACCCGAAAATGGTGAGTAATACTCCATGAAAGAGCCCAGAATCGGACAAATGTAGGATTATTGATGAACGATACATAAACGTACCGCGGGGTTCGTCAATCATGGAAATCTCTCAGGGACCCATAATCAATAAGTAATAGTCCATAAAAAGGGCCGGAATCGGCCCAAACTGCGAGTCTTGACAACCAACACATATGCACACCTTGGGGTTCGACAACCATGAAAATCGCTTTAGGACCCCAAAATGGTGAGTAATAATCCAAGAAACGGGCCAGAATCGACCAAAACTGCGATTGTTCGTGACCGACACGTGAATGCACCCCGGGATTCGTGAATCATGGAAATCGTTCAGGGACACCAAATGAATGAGTGATAGTCCACGAAATTGGCCAGAATTCGCCAAAACTGTGAGTGTTGATGACCGACAACTAAACACACCCCGGTGTTCGTCAATCGTGGAAATCACTCCGGGACCCCAAATTAGTGAGTAATAGTCCTAGAAACGGGCCAGAATCGGCCAAAACTGCGAGTGTTGATGACTGACACGTATGCGCACCTTGGCGTTCAATAACTATGGAAATCGCATCGGGCCCAAAATCAGTGAGTAACAGTCAACGAAACGGGTAAGAATTGGCCAAAACTGTGAGTGTTGACGATGGACACGTAAACGCACCCCGGGGATCGTCAATCGAGGAAATCGCTCTAGGACCCCAAAACACTGAGTAATAGTGCATGAAACGGACCAGAATAGGCCAAAATTGTGAGTGTTGATGACCGACACGTAAACGTGCCCTGGGTTCGTCAATCGTTGAAATCACTTCGAGACCCCAAACCTGAGTAATAGTCCAAGAAACGGGCCAGAATCGGCCCAAACTGGGAGTCTTGACGACCAACATATAAGCACATCTTGGGGTTCGACAACCATGGATATCGCTTTGGGACCCCAAAATGGTGAGTAATACTCCATGAAAGAGCCCAGAATCGGACAAACCTACGATTATGGATGAATAATACGTAAATGTACCGTGAGGTTCGTCAATCAGGGAAATCGCTTAGGGACCCCAAATCAACGAGTAATAGTCCATGGAATGGGCCAGAATCGGCCCAAACAGCGAGTCTTGACGACCAACACATAAGCACACCTTGCGGTTCGACAACCATGGAAATCGCTTTGGGACCCCAAAATGGTGAGTAATAGTCCAAGAAACGGGCCAGAATCGGCCAAAACTGCGAATGTCGATGACCGACATGTAAACGCACCCCGGGATTCATGAATCATGGAAATTGTTCAGGGACACCAAATCAATGAGTGATAGTCGATGAAACGGGCCAGAATCAGCCAAAACTCGGAGTGTTGATGACCGACACCTAAACACACCCCGGTGTTCGTCAATCATGGAAATCATTCCGGGACCCCAAAATAGTGAGTAATAGTCCTATAAACGGGCCAGAATGAGCCAAAACTGCGAGTGTTGATGACCGACACATAAGCGCACCTTGGGGTTCAACAACTATGGAGATTTTTCGGGACCCCAAAACGGTGAGTAATAGTCCACAAAATGGGTCAGAATTTTCCAAAACTATGTGTGTTGACGACGGACACGTAAACGCACCCCGGGGATCGTCAATTGTGGAAATCGTTCTGGGCCCCAAAACGGTGAGTAATAGTGCACGAAATGGACCAGAATCAGCCAAAATTGTGAGTATTGATGACCGACACGTAAACGCACCCCAGGGTTCGTCAATCGTGGAAATCACTTTGGGACCCCAAAACTGAGTAATAGTCCAAGAAACGGGCCTGAATCGGCCAAAACTGTGAGTGTTGATGACCGACACGTAAGCGCACTTTGGGGTTCAACAACCATGGAAATCGCTTTGGGACCCCAAAATGGTGAGTAATAGTCCATGAAACGGGTCAGAATCGACAAAAGCCAAGATTGTTGATGACAGACATGTAAACGCATCCCGGGGTTCGGCAATCGTGGAAATCACTCCAGGACCCCAAATCAGTGAGTAATAGTCCAAGAAACGAGCCAGAATCGGCCAAACTGCGAGTGTTGATGACCGACACGTAAGCGCACCTTGGGGTTCAACAACTCTGGAAATCGCTTCGGGCCCAAAATCGGTGAGTAATAGTCAATGAAACGGGTGAGAATTGGCCAAAATTGTGAGTGTTGACGACGGACATGTAAACGCACCCCGGGGATCGTCAATCGTGGAAATCGCTCTGGGACCCCAAAACACTGAGTAATAGTGCATGAAACGGACCAGAATAGGCCAAAATTGTGAGTGTTGATGAATGACAAGTAAACGTGCCCTGGGGTTCGTAATCGTGGAAATCACTTCGGGACCCCAAAACTGAGTAATAGTCCAAGAAACGGGCCAGAATCGGCCAAAACTACGAGTCTTGACGACCAACATATAAGCACATCTTGGGTTCGACAACCATGGAAATAGCTTTGGGACCCCAAAATGGTGAGTAATACTCCATGGAAGAGCCCAGAATCGGACAAATGTAGGATTATTGATGAACGATACATAAACGTACCGCGGGGTTCGTCAATCATGGAAATCGCTCAGGGACCCATAATCAATAAGTAATAGTCCATAAAAAGGGCCAGAATCGGCCCAAACTGCGAGTCTTGACAACCAACACATATGCACACCTTGGGGTTCGACAACCATGAAAATCGCTTTAGGACCCCAAAATGGTGAGTAATAATCCAAGAAACGGGCCAGAATCGACCAAAACTGCGATTGTTCGTGACCGACACGTGAATGCACCCCGGGATTCGTGAATCATGGAAATCGTTCAGGGACACCAAATGAATGAGTGATAGTCCACGAAATTGGCCAGAATTCGCCAAAACTGTGAGTGTTGATGACCGCCAACTAAACACACCCCGTTGTTCGTCAATCGTGGAAATCACTCCGGGACCCCAAATTAGTGAGTAATAGTCCTAGAAACGGGCCAGAATCGGCCAAAACTGCGAGTGTTGATGACTGACACGTATGCGCACCTTGGCGTTCAATAACTATGGAAATCGCATCGGGCCCAAAATCAGTGAGTAATAGTCAACGAAACGGGTAAGAATTGGCCAAAACTGTGAGTGTTGACGATGGACACGTAAACGCACCCCGGGGATCGTCAATCGTGGAAATCGCTCTAGGACCCCAAAACACTGAGTAATAGTGCATGAAACGGACCAGAATAGGCCAAAATTGTGAGTGTTGATGACCGACACGTAAACGTGCCCTGGGTTCGTCAATCGTGGAAATCACTTCGAGACCCCAAAACTGAGTAATAGTCCAAGAAACGGGCCAGAATCGGCCCAAACTGCGAGTCTTGACGACCAACATATAAGCACATCTTGGGGTTCGACAACCATGGTTATCGCTTTGGGACCCCAAAATGGTGAGTAATACTCCATGAAAGAGCCTAGAATCGGACAAACCTACGATTATGGATGAACAATACGTAAACGTACCGTGAGGTTCGTCAATCAGGGAAATCGCTTAGGGACCCCAAATCAACGAGTAATAGTCAATGGAATGGGCCAGAATCGGCCCAAACAGCGAGTCTTGACGACCAACACATAAGCACACCTTGCGGTTCGACAACCATGGAAATCGCTTTGGGACCCCAAAATGGTGAGTAATAGTCCAAGAAACGGGCCAGAATCGGCCAAAACTGCGAATGTTGATGACCGACATGTAAACGCACCCCGGGATTCATGAATCATGGAAATTGTTCAGGGACACCAAATCAATGAGTGATAGTCGACGAAACGGGCCAGAATCAGCCAAAACTCGGAGTGTTGATGACCGCCAACTAAACACACCCCGGTGTTCGTCAATCGTGGAAATCACTCCGGGACCCCAAATTAGTGAGTAATAGTCCTAGAAACGGGCCAGAATCGGCCAAAACTGCGAGTGTTGATGACCGACACGTATGCGCACCTTGGCGTTCAATAACTATGGAAATCGCATCGGGCCCAAAATCAGTGAGTAATAGTCAACGAAACGGGTAAGAATTGGCCAAAACTGTGAGTGTTGACGATGGACACGTAAACGCACCCCGGGGATCGTCAATCGTGGAAATCGCTCTAGGACCCCAAAACACTGAGTAATAGTGCATGAAACGGACCAGAATAGGCCAAAATTGTGAGTGTTGATGACCGACACGTAAACGTGCCCTGGGTTCGTCAATCGTGGAAATCACTTCAAGACCCCAAAACTGAGTAATAGTCCAAGAAACGGGCCAGAATCGGCCCAAACTGCGAGTCTTGACGACCAACATATAAGCACATCTTGGGGTTCGACAACCATGGTTATCGCTTTGGGACCCCAAAATGGTGAGTAATACTCCATGAAAGAGCCCAGAATCGGACAAACCTACGATTATGGATGAACAATACGTAAACGTACCGTGAGGTTCGTCAATCAGGGAAATCGCTTAGGGACCCCAAATCAACGAGTAATAGTCAATGGAATGGGCCAGAATCGGCCCAAACAGCGAGTCTTGACGACCAACACATAAGCACACCTTGCGGTTCGACAACCATGGAAATCGCTTTGGGACCCCAAAATGGTGAGTAATAGTCCAAGAAACGGGCCAGAATCGGCCAAAACTGCGAATGTTGATGACCGACATGTAAACGCACCCCGGGATTCATGAATCATGGAAATTGTTCAGGGACACCAAATCAATGAGTGATAGTCGACGAAACGGGCCAGAATCAGCCAAAACTCGGAGTGTTGATGACCGACACCTAAACACACCCCAGTGTTCGTCAATCATGGAAATCATTCCGGGACCCCAAAATAGTGAGTAATAGTCCTAGAAACGGGCCAGAATGAGCCAAAACTGCGAGTGTTGATGACCGACACATAAGCGCACCTTGGGGTTCAACAACTATGGAGATTTTTCGGGACCCCAAAACGGTGAGTAATAGTCCACAAAATGGGTCAGAATTTTCCAAAACTATGTGTGTTGACGACGGACACGTAAACGCACCCCGGGGATCGTCAATTGTGGAAATCGTTCTGGGCCCCAAAACGGTGAGTAATAGTGCACGAAATGGACCAGAATCAGCCAAAATTGTGAGTATTGATGACCGACACGTAAACGCACCCCAGGGTTCGTCAATCGTGGAAATCACTTTGGGACCCCAAAACTGAGTAATAGTCCAAGAAACGGGCCTGAATCGGCCAAAACTGTGAGTGTTGATGACCGACACGTAAGCGCACTTTGGGGTTCAACAACCATGGAAATCGCTTTGGGACCCCAAAATGGTGAGTAATAGTCCATGAAACGGGTCAGAATCGACAAAAGCCAAGATTGTTGATGACAGACATGTAAACGCATCCCGGGGTTCGGCAATCGTGGAAATCACTCCAGGACCCCAAATCAGTGAGTAATAGTCCAAGAAACGAGCCAGAATCGGCCAAACTGCGAGTGTTGATGACCGACACGTAAGCGCACCTTAGGGTTCAACAACTCTGGAAATCGCTTCGGGCCCAAAATCGGTGAGTAATAGTCAATGACACGGGTGAGAATTGGCCAAAATTGTGAGTGTTGACGACGGACATGTAAACGCACCCCGGGGATCGTCAATCGTGGAAATCGCTCTGGGACCCCAAAACACTGAGTAATAGTGCATGAAACGGACCAGAATAGGCCAAAATTGTGAGTGTTGATGAATGACAAGTAAACGTGCCCTGGGGTTCGTAATCGTGGAAATCACTTCGGGACCCCAAAACTGAGTAATAGTCCAAGAAACGGGCCAGAATCGGCCAAAACTACGAGTCTTGACGACCAACATATAAGCACATCTTGGGTTCGACAACCATGGAAATAGCTTTGGGACCCGAAAATGGTGAGTAATACTCCATGAAAGAGCCCAGAATCGGACAAATGTAGGATTATTGATGAACGATACATAAACGTACCGCGGGGTTCGTCAATCATGGAAATCTCTCAGGGACCCATAATCAATAAGTAATAGTCCATAAAAAGGGCCGGAATCGGCCCAAACTGCGAGTCTTGACAACCAACACATATGCACACCTTGGGGTTCGACAACCATGAAAATCGCTTTAGGACCCCAAAATGGTGAGTAATAATCCAAGAAACGGGCCAGAATCGACCAAAACTGCGATTGTTCGTGACCGACACGTGAATGCACCCCGGGATTCGTGAATCATGGAAATCGTTCAGGGACACCAAATGAATGAGTGATAGTCCACGAAATTGGCCAGAATTCGCCAAAACTGTGAGTGTTGATGACCGACAACTAAACACACCCCGGTGTTCGTCAATCGTGGAAATCACTCCTGGACCCCAAATTAGTGAGTAATAGTCCTAGAAACGGGCCAGAATCGGCCAAAACTGCGAGTGTTGATGACTGACACGTATGCGCACCTTGGCGTTCAATAACTATGGAAATCGCATCGGGCCCAAAATCAGTGAGTAACAGTCAACGAAACGGGTAAGAATTGGCCAAAACTGTGAGTGTTGACGATGGACACGTAAACGCACCCCGGGGATCGTCAATCGAGGAAATCGCTCTAGGACCCCAAAACACTGAGTAATAGTGGATGAAACGGACCAGAATAGGCCAAAATTGTGAGTGTTGATGACCGACACGTAAACGTGCCCTGGGTTCGTCAATCGTTGAAATCACTTCGAGACCCCAAACCTGAGTAATAGTCCAAGAAACGGGCCAGAATCGGCCCAAACTGGGAGTCTTGACGACCAACATATAAGCACATCTTGGGGTTCGACAACCATGGATATCGCTTTGGGACCCCAAAATGGTGAGTAATACTCCATGAAAGAGCCCAGAATCGGACAAACCTACGATTATGGATGAATAATACGTAAATGTACCGTGAGGTTCGTCAATCAGGGAAATCGCTTAGGGACCCCAAATCAACGAGTAATAGTCCATGGAATGGGCCAGAATCGGCCCAAACAGCGAGTCTTGACGACCAACACATAAGCACACCTTGCGGTTCGACAACCATGGAAATCGCTTTGGGACCCCAAAATGGTGAGTAATAGTCCAAGAAACGG
>NC_041391.1:720149226-720149477 GCF_002162155.2 Triticum dicoccoides | reverse complement strand
TCGGAGTGTTGATGACCGACACCTAAACACACCCCGGTGTTCGTCAATCATGGAAATCATTCCGGGACCCCAAAATAGTGAGTAATAGTCCTATAAACGGGCCAGAATGAGCCAAAACTGCGAGTGTTGATGACCGACACATAAGCGCACCTTGGGGTTCAACAACTATGGAGATTTTTCGGGACCCCAAAACGGTGAGTAATAGTCCACAAAATGGGTCAGAATTTTCCAAAACTATGTGTGTTGACGAC
>NC_041391.1:720117276-720147834 GCF_002162155.2 Triticum dicoccoides | reverse complement strand
GACACGTAAACGCACCCCGGGGATCGTCAATTGTGGAAATCGTTCTGGGCCCCAAAACGGTGAGTAATAGTGCACGAAATGGACCAGAATCAGCCAAAATTGTGAGTATTGATGACCGACACGTAAACGCACCCCAGGGTTCGTCAATCGTGGAAATCACTTTGGGACCCCAAAACTGAGTAATAGTCCAAGAAACGGGCCTGAATCGGCCAAAACTGTGAGTGTTGATGACCGACACGTAAGCGCACTTTGGGGTTCAACAACCATGGAAATCGCTTTGGGACCCCAAAATGGTGAGTAATAGTCCATGAAACGGGTCAGAATCGACAAAAGCCAAGATTGTTGATGACAGACATGTAAACGCATCCCGGGGTTCGGCAATCGTGGAAATCACTCCAGGACCCCAAATCAGTGAGTAATAGTCCAAGAAACGAGCCAGAATCGGCCAAACTGCGAGTGTTGATGACCGACACGTAAGCGCACCTTCGGGTTCAACAACTCTGGAAATCGCTTCGGGCCCAAAATCGGTGAGTAATAGTCAATGAAACGGGTGAGAATTGGCCAAAATTGTGAGTGTTGACGACGGACATGTAAACGCACCCCGGGGATCGTCAATTGTGGAAATCGCTCTGGGACCCCAAAACACTGAGTAATAGTGCATGAAACGGACCAGAATAGGCCAAAATTGTGAGTGTTGATGAATGACAAGTAAACGTGCCCTGGGGTTCGTAATCGTGGAAATCACTTCGGGACCCCAAAACTGAGTAATAGTCCAAGAAACGGGCCAGAATCGGCCAAAACTACGAGTCTTGACGACCAACATATAAGCACATCTTGGGTTCGACAACCATGGAAATAGCTTTGGGACCCGAAAATGGTGAGTAATACTCCATGAAAGAGCCCAGAATCGGACAAATGTAGGATTATTGATGAACGATACATAAACGTACCGCGGGGTTCGTCAATCATGGAAATCTCTCAGGGACCCATAATCAATAAGTAATAGTCCATAAAAAGGGCCGGAATCGGCCCAAACTGCGAGTCTTGACAACCAACACATATGCACACCTTGGGGTTCGACAACCATGAAAATCGCTTTAGGACCCCAAAATGGTGAGTAATAATCCAAGAAACGGGCCAGAATCGACCAAAACTGCGATTGTTCGTGACCGACACGTGAATGCACCCCGGGATTCGTGAATCATGGAAATCGTTCAGGGACACCAAATGAATGAGTGATAGTCCACGAAATTGGCCAGAATTCGCCAAAACTGTGAGTGTTGATGACCGACAACTAAACACACCCCGGTGTTCGTCAATCGTGGAAATCACTCCGGGACCCCAAATTAGTGAGTAATAGTCCTAGAAACGGGCCAGAATCGGCCAAAACTGCGAGTGTTGATGACTGACACGTATGCGCACCTTGGCGTTCAATAACTATGGAAATCGCATCGGGCCCAAAATCAGTGAGTAACAGTCAACGAAACGGGTAAGAATTGGCCAAAACTGTGAGTGTTGACGATGGACACGTAAACGCACCCCGGGGATCGTCAATCGAGGAAATCGCTCTAGGACCCCAAAACACTGAGTAATAGTGCATGAAACGGACCAGAATAGGCCAAAATTGTGAGTGTTGATGACCGACACGTAAACGTGCCCTGGGTTCGTCAATCGTTGAAATCACTTCGAGACCCCAAACCTGAGTAATAGTCCAAGAAACGGGCCAGAATCGGCCCAAACTGGGAGTCTTGACGACCAACATATAAGCACATCTTGGGGTTCGACAACCATGGATATCGCTTTGGGACCCCAAAATGGTGAGTAATACTCCATGAAAGAGCCCAGAATCGGACAAACCTACGATTATGGATGAATAATACGTAAATGTACCGTGAGGTTCGTCAATCAGGGAAATCGCTTAGGGACCCCAAATCAACGAGTAATAGTCCATGGAATGGGCCAGAATCGGCCCAAACAGCGAGTCTTGACGACCAACACATAAGCACACCTTGCGGTTCGACAACCATGGAAATCGCTTTGGGACCCCAAAATGGTGAGTAATAGTCCAAGAAACGGACCAGAATCGGCCAAAACTGCGAATGTCGATGACCGACATGTAAACGCACCCCGGGATTCATGAATCATGGAAATTGTTCAGGGACACCAAATCAATGAGTGATAGTCGATGAAACGGGCCAGAATCAGCCAAAACTCGGAGTGTTGATGACCGACACCTAAACACACCCCGGTGTTCGTCAATCATGGAAATCATTCCGGGACCCCAAAATAGTGAGTAATAGTCCTATAAACGGGCCAGAATGAGCCAAAACTGCGAGTGTTGATGACCGACACATAAGCGCACCTTGGGGTTCAACAACTATGGAGATTTTTCGGGACCCCAAAACGGTGAGTAATAGTCCACAAAATGGGTCAGAATTTTCCAAAACTATGTGTGTTGACGACAGACACGTAAACGCACCCCGGGGATCGTCAATTGTGGAAATCGTTCTGGGCCCCAAAACGGTGAGTAATAGTGCACGAAATGGACCAGAATCAGCCAAAATTGTGAGTATTGATGACCGACACGTAAACGCACCCCAGGGTTCGTCAATCGTGGAAATCACTTTGGGACCCCAAAACTGAGTAATAGTCCAAGAAACGGGCCTGAATCGGCCAAAACTGTGAGTGTTGATGACCGACACGTAAGCGCACTTTGGGGTTCAACAACCATGGAAATCGCTTTGGGACCCCAAAATGGTGAGTAATAGTCCATGAAACGGGTCAGAATCGACAAAAGCCAAGATTGTTGATGACAGACATGTAAACGCATCCCGGGGTTCGGCAATCGTGGAAATCACTCCAGGACCCCAAATCAGTGAGTAATAGTCCAAGAAACGAGCCAGAATCGGCCAAACTGCGAGTGTTGATGACCGACACGTAAGCGCACCTTGGGGTTCAACAACTCTGGAAATCGCTTCGGGCCCAAAATCGGTGAGTAATAGTCAATGAAACGGGTGAGAATTGGCCAAAATTGTGAGTGTTGACGACGGACATGTAAACGCACCCCGGGGATCGTCAATCGTGGAAATCGCTCTGGGACCCCAAAACACTGAGTAATAGTGCATGAAACGGACCAGAATAGGCCAAAATTGTGAGTGTTGATGAATGACAAGTAAACGTGCCCTGGGGTTCGTAATCGTGGAAATCACTTCGGGACCCCAAAACTGAGTAATAGTCCAAGAAACGGGCCAGAATCGGCCAAAACTACGAGTCTTGACGACCAACATATAAGCACATCTTGGGTTCAACAACCATGGAAATAGCTTTGGGACCCGAAAATGGTGAGTAATACTCCATGAAAGAGCCCAGAATCGGACAAATGTAGGATTATTGATGAACGATACATAAACGTACCGCGGGGTTCGTCAATCATGGAAATCTCTCAGGGACCCATAATCAATAAGTAATAGTCCATAAAAAGGGCCGGAATCGGCCCAAACTGCGAGTCTTGACAACCAACACATATGCACACCTTGGGGTTCGACAACCATGAAAATCGCTTTAGGACCCCAAAATGGTGAGTAATAATCCAAGAAACGGGCCAGAATCGACCAAAACTGCGATTGTTCGTGACCGACACGTGAATGCACCCCGGGATTCGTGAATCATGGAAATCGTTCAGGGACACCAAATGAATGAGTGATAGTCCACGAAATTGGCCAGAATTCGCCAAAACTGTGAGTGTTGATGACCGACAACTAAACACACCCCGGTGTTCGTCAATCGTGGAAATCACTCCGGGACCCCAAATTAGTGAGTAGTAGTCCTAGAAACGGGCCAGAATCGGCCAAAACTGCGAGTGTTGATGACTGACACGTATGCGCACCTTGGCGTTCAATAACTATGGAAATCGCATCGGGCCCAAAATCAGTGAGTAACAGTCAACGAAACGGGTAAGAATTGGCCAAAACTGTGAGTGTTGACGATGGACACGTAAACGCACCCCGGGGATCGTCAATCGAGGAAATCGCTCTAGGACCCCAAAACACTGAGTAATAGTGCATGAAACGGACCAGAATAGGCCCAAATTGTGAGTGTTGATGACCGACACGTAAACGTGCCCTGGGTTCGTCAATCGTTGAAATCACTTCGAGACCCCAAACCTGAGTAATAGTCCAAGAAACGGGCCAGAATCGGCCCAAACTGGGAGTCTTGACGACCAACATATAAGCACATCTTGGGGTTCGACAACCATGGATATCGCTTTGGGACCCCAAAATGGTGAGTAATACTCCATGAAAGAGCCCAGAATCGGACAAACCTACGATTATGGATGAATAATACGTAAATGTACCGTGAGGTTCGTCAATCAGGGAAATCGCTTAGGGACCCCAAATCAACGAGTAATAGTCCATGGAATGGGCCAGAATCGGCCCAAACAGCGAGTCTTGACGACCAACACATAAGCACACCTTGCGGTTCGACAACCATGGAAATCGCTTTGGGACCCCAAAATGGTGAGTAATAGTCCAAGAAACGGACCAGAATCGGCCAAAACTGCGAATGTCGATGACCGACATGTAAACGCACCCCGGGATTCATGAATCATGGAAATTGTTCAGGGACACCAAATCAATGAGTGATAGTCGATGAAACGGGCCAGAATCAGCCAAAATTCGGAGTGTTGATGACCGACACCTAAACACACCCCGGTGTTCGTCAATCATGGAAATCATTCCGGGACCCCAAAATAGTGAGTAATAGTCCTATAAACGGGCCAGAATGAGCCAAAACTGCGAGTGTTGATGACCGACACATAAGCGCACCTTGGGGTTCAACAACTATGGAGATTTTTCGGGACCCCAAAACGGTGAGTAATAGTCCACAAAATGGGTCAGAATTTTCCAAAACTATGTGTGTTGACGACAGACACGTAAACGCACCCCGGGGATCGTCAATTGTGGAAATCGTTCTGGGCCCCAAAACGGTGAGTAATAGTGCACGAAATGGACCAGAATCAGCCAAAATTGTGAGTATTGATGACCGACACGTAAACGCACCCCAGGGTTCGTCAATCGTGGAAATCACTTTGGGACCCCAAAACTGAGTAATAGTCCAAGAAACGGGCCTGAATCGGCCAAAACTGTGAGTGTTGATGACCGACACGTAAGCGCACTTTGGGGTTCAACAACCATGGAAATCGCTTTGGGACCCCAAAATGGTGAGTAATAGTCCATGAAACGGGTCAGAATCGACAAAAGCCAAGATTGTTGATGACAGACATGTAAACGCATCCCGGGGTTCGGCAATCGTGGAAATCACTCCAGGACCCCAAATCAGTGAGTAATAGTCCAAGAAACGAGCCAGAATCGGCCAAACTGCGAGTGTTGATGACCGACACGTAAGCGCACCTTGGGGTTCAACAACTCTGGAAATCGCTTCGGGCCCAAAATCGGTGAGTAATAGTCAATGAAACGGGTGAGAATTGGCCAAAATTGTGAGTGTTGACGACGGACATGTAAACGCACCCCGGGGATCGTCAATCGTGGAAATCGCTCTGGGACCCCAAAACACTGAGTAATAGTGCATGAAACGGACCAGAATAGGCCAAAATTGTGAGTGTTGATGAATGACAAGTAAACGTGCCCTGGGGTTCGTAATCGTGGAAATCACTTCGGGACCCCAAAACTGAGTAATAGTCCAAGAAACGGGCCAGAATCGGCCAAAACTACGAGTCTTGACGACCAACATATAAGCACATCTTGGGTTCGACAACCATGGAAATAGCTTTGGGACCCCAAAATGGTGAGTAATACTCCATGAAAGAGCCCAGAATCGGACAAATGTAGGATTATTGATGAACGATACATAAACGTACCGCGGGGTTCGTCAATCATGGAAATCGCTCAGGGACCCATAATCAATAAGTAATAGTCCATAAAAAGGGCCAGAATCGGCCCAAACTGCGAGTCTTGACAACCAACACATATGCACACCTGGGGTTCGACAACCATGAAAATCGCTTTGGGACCCCAAAATGGTGAGTAATAATCCAAGAAACGGGCCAGAATCGACCAAAACTGCGATTGTTCGTGACCGACACGTGAATGCACCCCGAGATTCGTGAATCATGGAAATCGTTCAGGGACACCAAATGAATGAGTGATAGTCCACGAAATTGGCCAGAATTCGCCAAAACTGTGAGTGTTGATGACCGACAACTAAACACACCCCGGTGTTCGTCAATCGTGGAAATCACTCCGGGACCCCAAATTAGTGAGTAATAGTCCTAGAAACGGGCCAGAATCGGCCAAAACTGCGAGTGTTGATGACTGACACGTATGCGCACCTTGGCGTTCAATAACTATGGAAATCGCATCGGGCCCAAAATCGGTGAGTAATAGTCAACGAAACGGGTAAGAATTGGCCAAAACTGTGAGTGTTGACGATGGACACGTAAACGCACCCCGGAGATCGTCAATCGTGGAAATCGCTCTAGGAATCCAAAACACTGAGTAATAGTGCATGAAACGGACCAGAATAGGCCAAAATTGTGAGTGTTGATGACCGACACGTAAACGTGCCCTGGGTTCGTCAATCGTGGAAATCACTTCGAGACCCCAAAACTGAGTAATAGTCCAAGAAACGGGCCAGAATCGGCCAAAACTGCGAGTCTTGACGACCAACATATAAGCACATCTTGGGTTCGACAACCATGGAAATAGCTTTGGGACCCCAAAATGGTGAGTAATACTCCATGAAAGAGCCCAGAATCGGACAAATGTAGGATTATTGATGAACGATACATAAACGTACCGCGGGGTTCGTCAATCATGGAAATCGCTCAGGGACCCATAATCAATAAGTAATAGTCCATAAAAAGGGCCAGAATCGGCCCAAACTGCGAGTCTTGACAACCAACACATATGCACACCTTGGGGTTCGACAACCATGAAAATCGCTTTAGGACCCCAAAATGGTGAGTAATAATCCAAGAAAAGGGCCAGAATCGACCAAAACTGCGATTGTTCGTGACCGACACGTGAATGCACCCCGGGATTCGTGAATCATGGAAATCGTTCAGGGACACCAAATGAATGAGTGATAGTCCACGAAATTGGCCAGAATTCGCCAAAACTGTGAGTGTTGATGACCGACAACTAAACACACCCCGGTGTTCGTCAATCGTGGAAATCACTCCGGGACCCCAAATTAGTGAGTAATAGTCCTTGAAACGGGCCAGAATCGGCCAAAACTGCGAGTGTTGATGACTGACACATATGCGCACCTTGGCGTTCAATAACTATGGAAATCGCATTGGGCCCAAAATCAGTGAGTAATAGTCAACGAAACGGGTAAGAATTGGCCAAAACTGTGAGTGTTGACGATGGACACGTAAACGCACCCCGGGGATCGTCAATCATGGAAATCGCTCTAGGACCCCAAAACACTGAGTAATAGTGCATGAAACGGACCAGAATAGGCCAAAATTGTGAGTGTTGATGACCGACACGTAAACGTGCCCTGGGTTCGTCAATCGTTGAAATCACTTCGAGACCCCAAACCTGAGTAATAGTCCAAGAAACGGGCCAGAATCGGCCCAAACTGCGAGTCTTGACGACCAACATAGAAGCACATCTTGGGGTTCGACAACCATGGATATCGCTTTGGGACCCCAAAATGGTGAGTAATACTCCATGAAAGAGCCCAGAATCGGACAAACCTACGATTATGGATGAACAAGACGTAAACGTACCGTGAGGTTCGTCAATCAGGGAAATCGCTTAGGGACCCGAAATCAACGAGTAATAGTCCATGGAATGGGCCAGAATCGGCCCAAACAGCGAGTCTTGACGACCAACACATAAGCACACCTTGCGGTTCGACAACCATGGAAATCGCTTTGGGACCCCAAAATGGTGAGTAATAGTCCAAGAAACGGGCCAGAATCGGCCAAAACTGCGAATGTTGATGACCGACATGTAAACGCACCCCGGGATTCATGAATCATGGAAATTGTTCAGGGACACCAAATCAATGAGTGATAGTCGACGAAACGGGCCAGAATCAGCCAAAACTCGGAGTGTTGATGACCGACACCTAAACACACCCCGGTGTTCGTCAATCATGGAAATCATTCCGGGACCCCAAAATAGTGAGTAATAGTCCTAGAAACGGGCCAAAATGAGCCAAAACTGCGAGTGTTGATGACCGACACATAAGCGCACCTTGGGGTTCAACAACTATGGAGATTTTTCGGCACCCCAAAATGGTGAGTAATAGTCCACAAAACGGGTCAGAATTTTCCAAAACTATGTGTGTTGACGACGGCCACGTAAACGCACCCCGGGGATCGTCAATTGTGGAAATCGTTCTGGGCCCCAAAACGGTGAGTAATAGTGCACGAAATGGACCAGAATTAGCCAAAATTGTGAGTATTGATGACCGACATGTAAACGCACCCCAGGGTTCGTCAATCGTGGAAATCACTTTGGGACCCCAAAACTGAGTAATAGTCCAAGAAACGGGCCTGAATCGGCCAAAACTGTGAGTGTTGATGACCGACACGTAAGCGCACTTTGGGGTTCAACAACCATGGAAATCGCTTTGGGACCCCAAAATGGTGAGTAATAGTCCATGAAACGGGTCAGAATCGACAAAAGCCAAGATTGTTGATGACAGACATGTAAACGCATCCCGGGGTTCGGCAATCGTGGAAATCACTCCAGGACCCCAAATCAGTGAGTAATAGTCCAAGAAACGAGCCAGAATCGGCCAAACTGCGAGTGTTGATGACCGACACGTAAGCGCACCTTGGGGTTCAACAACTCTGGAAATCGCTTCGGGCCCAAAATCGGTGAGTAATAGTCAATGAAACGGGTGAGAATTGGCCAAAATTGTGAGTGTTGACGACGGACATGTAAACGCACCCCGGGGATCGTCAATCGTGGAAATCGCTCTGGGACCCCAAAACACTGAGTAATAGTGCATGAAACGGACCAGAATAGGCCAAAATTGTGAGTGTTGATGAATGACAAGTAAACGTGCCCTGGGGTTCGTAATCGTGGAAATCACTTCGGGACCCCAAAACTGAGTAATAGTCCAAGAAACGGGCCAGAATCGGCCAAAACTGCGAGTCTGGACGACCAACATATAAGCACATCTTGGGTTCGACAACCATGGAAATAGCTTTGGGACCCCAAAATGGTGAGTAATACTCCATGAAAGAGCCCAGAATCGGACAAATGTAGGATTATTGATGAACGATACATAAACATACCGCGGGGTTCGTCAATCATGGAAATCGCTCAGGGACCCATAATCAATAAGTAATAGTCCATAAAAAGGGCCAGAATCGGCCCAAACTGCGAGTCTTGACAACCAACACATATGCACACCTTGGGGTTCGACAACCATGAAAATCGCTTTACGACCCCAAAATGGTGAGTAATAATCCAAGAAAAGGGCCAGAATCGACCAAAACTGCGATTGTTCGTGACCGACACGTGAATGCACCCCGGGATTCGTGAATCATGGAAATCGTTCAGGGACACCAAATGAATGAGTGATAGTCCACGAAATTGGCCAGAATTCGCCAAAACTGTGAGTGTTGATGACCGACAACTAAACACACCCCGGTGTTCGTCAATCGTGGAAATCACTCCGGGACCCAAAATTAGTGAGTAATAGTCCTAGAAACGGGCCAGAATCGGCCAAAACTGCGAGTGTTGATGACTGACACATATGCGCACCTTGGCGTTCAGTAACTATGGAAATCGCATTGGGCCCAAAATCAGTGAGTAATAGTCAACGAAACGGGTAAGAATTGGCCAAAACTGTGAGTGTTGACGATGGACACGTAAACGCACCCCGGGGATCGTCAATCGTGGAAATCGCTCTAGGACCCCAAAACACTGAGTAATAGTGCATGAAACGGACCAGAATAGGCCAAAATTGTGAGTGTTGATGACCGACACGTAAACGTGCCCTGGGTTCGTCAATCGTTGAAATCACTTCGAGACCCCAAACCTGAGTAATAGTCCAAGAAACGGGCCAGAATCGGCCCAAACTGCGAGTCTTGACGACCAACATATAAGCACATCTTGGGGTTCGACAACCATGGATATCGCTTTGGGACCCCAAAATGGTGAGTAATACTCCATGAAAGAGCCCAGAATCGGACAAACCTACGATTATGGATGAACAAGACGTAAACGTACCGTGAGGTTCGTCAATCAGGGAAATCGCTTAGGGACCCGAAATCAACGAGTAATAGTCCATGGAATGGGCCAGAATCGGCCCAAACAACGAGTCTTGACGACCAACACATAAGCACACCTTGCGGTTCGACAACCATGGAAATCGCTTTGGGACCCCAAAATGGTGAGTAATAGTCCAAGAAACGGGCCAGAATCGGCCAAAACTGCGAATGTTGATGACCGACATGTAAACGCACCCCGGGATTCATGAATCATGGAAATTGTTCAGGGACACCAAATCAATGAGTGATAGTCGACGAAACGGGCCAGAATCAGCCAAAACTCGGAGTGTTGATGACCGACACCTAAACACACCCCGGTGTTCGTCAATCATGGAAATCATTCCGGGACCCTAAAATAGTGAGAAATAGTCCTAGAAACGGGCCAGAATGAGCCAAAACTGCGAGTGTTGATGACCGACACATAAGCGCACCTTGGGGTTCAACAACTATGGAGATTTTTCGGGACCCCAAAACGGTGAGTAATAGTCCACAAAACGGGTCAGAATTTTCCAAAACTATGTGTGTTGACGACGGACACGTAAACGCACCCCGGGGATCGTCAATTGTGGAAATCGTTCTGGGCCCCAAAACGGTGAGTAATAGTGCACGAAATGGACCAGAATCAGCCAAAATTGTGAGTATTGATGACCGACATGTAAACGCACCCCAGGGTTCGTCAATCGTGGAAATCACTTTGGGACCCCAAAACTGAGTAATAGTCCAAGAAACGGGCCTGAATCGGCCAAAACTGTGAGTGTTGATGACCGACACGTAAGCGCACTTTGGGGTTCAACAACCATGGAAATCGCTTTGGGACCCCAAAATGGTGAGTAATAGTCCATGAAACGGGTCAGAATCGACAAAAGCCAAGATTGTTGATGACAGACATGTAAATGCATCCCGGGGTTCGGCAATCGTGGAAATCACTCCAGGACCCCAAATCAGTGAGTAATAGTCCAAGAAACGAGCCAGAATCGGCCAAACTGCGAGTGTTGATGACCGACACGTAAGCGCACCTTGGGGTTCAACAACTCTGGAAATCACTTCGGGCCCAAAATCGGTGAGTAATAGTCAATGAAACGGGTGAGAATTGGCCAAAATTGTGAGTGTTGACGACGGACACGTAAACGCACCCCGGGGATCGTCAATCGTGGAAATCGCTCTAGGACCCCAAAACACTGAGTAATAGTGCATGAAACGGACCAGAATAGGCCAAAATTGTGAGTGTTGATGAATGACAAGTAAACGTGCCCTGGGTTCGTAATCGTGGAAATCACTTCGGGACCCCAAAACTGAGTAATAGTCCAAGAAACGGGCGAGAATCGGCCAAAACTGCGAGTCTTGACGACCAACATATAAGCACATCTTGGGTTCGACAACCATGGAAATAGCTTTGGGACCCCAAAATGGTGAGTAATACTCCATGAAAGAGCCCAGAATCGGACAAATGTAGGATTATTGATGAACGATACATAAACGTACCGCGTGGTTCGTCAATCATGGAAATCGCTCAGGGACCCATAATCAATAAGTAATAGTCCATAAAAAGGGCCAGAATCGGCCCAAACTGTGAGTCTTGACAACCAACACATATGCACACCTTGGGGTTCGACAACCATGAAAATCGCTTTGGGACCACAAAATGGTGAGTAATAATCCAAGAAAAGGGCCAGAATCGACCAAAACTGCGATTGTTCGTGACCGACACGTGAATGCACCCCGGGATTCGTGAATCATGGAAATCGTTCAGGGACACCAAATGAATGAGTGATAGTCCACAAAATTGGCCAGAATCCGCCAAAACTGTGAGTGTTGATGACCGACAACTAAACACACCCCGGTGTTCGTCAATCGTGGAAATCACTCCGGGACCCCAAATTAGTGAGTAATAGTCCTAGAAACGGGCCAGAATCGGCCAAAACTGCAAGTGTTGATGACCGACACATATGCGCACCTTGGCGTTCAATAACTATGGAAATCGCTTCGGGCCCTAAATCGGTGAGTAATAGTCAACGAAACGGGTAAGAATTGGCCAAAACTGTGAGTGTTGACGATGGACACGTAAACGCACCCCGGGGATCGTCAATCGTGGAAATCACTCTAGGACCCCAAAACACTAAGTAATAGTGCATGAAACGGACCAGAATAGGCCAAAATTGTGAGTGTTGATGACCGACACGTAAACGTGCCCTGGGTTCGTCAATCGTGGAAATCACTTCGAGACCCCAAAACTGAGTAATAGTCCAAGAAACGGGCCAGAATCGGCCCAAACTGCGAGTCTTGACGACCAACATATAAGCACATCTTGGGGTTCGACAACCATGGATATCGCTTTGGGACCCCAAAATGGTGAGTAATACTCCATGAAAGAGCCCAGAATCGGACAAACCTACGATTATGGATGAACAATACGTAAACGTACCGTGAGGTTCGTCAATCAGGGAAATCACTTAGGGACCCCAAATCAATGAGTAATAGTCCATGGAATGGGCCAGAATCGGCCCAAACAGCGAGTCTTGACGACCAACACATAAGCACACCTTGCGGTTCGACAACCATGGAAATTGCTTTGGGACCCCAAAATGGTGAGTAATAGTCCAAGAAACGGGCCAGAATCGGCCAAAACTGCGAATGTTGATGACCGACAAGTAAACGCACCCCGGGATTCATGAATCATGGAAATTGTTCAGGGACACCAAATCAATGAGTGATAGTTGACGAAACGGGCCAGAATCAGCCAAACTCGGAGTGTTGATGACCGACACCTAAACACACCCCGGTGTTCGTCAATCATGGAAATCATTCCGGGACCCCAAAATAGTGAGTAATAGTCCTAGAAACGGGCCAGAATGAGCCAAAACTGCGAGTGTTGATGACCGACACATAAGCGCACCTTGGGGTTCAACAACTATGGAGATTTTTCGGGACCCCAAAACGGTGAGTAATAGTCCACAAAACGGGTCAGAATTTTCCAAAACTATGTGTGTTGACGACGGACACGTAAACGCACCCCGGGGATCGTCAATTGTGGAAATCGTTCTAGGCCCCAAAACGGTGAGTAATAGTGCACGAAATGGACCAGAATCAGCCAAAATTGTGAGTATTGATGACCGACATGTAAACGCACCCCAGGGTTCGTCAATCGTGGAAATCACTTTGGGACCCCAAAACTGAGTAATAGTCCAAGAAACGGGCCTGAATCGGCCAAAACTGTGAGTGTTGATGACCGACACGTAAGCGCACTTTGGGGTTCAACAACCATGGAAATCGCTTTGGGACCCCAAAATGGTGAGTAATAGTCCATGAAACGGGTCAGAATCGACAAAAGCCAAGATTGTTGATGACAGACATGTAAACGCATCCCGAGATTCGGCAATCGTGGAAATCACTCCAGGACCCCAAATCAGTGAGTAATAGTCCAAGAAACGAGCCAGAATCGGCCAAACTGCGAGTGTTGATGACCGACATGTAAGCGCACCTTGGGGTTCAACAACTCTGGAAATCACTTCGGGCCCAAAATCGGTGAGTAATAGTCAATGAAACGGGTGAGAATTGGCCAAAATTGTGAGTGTTGACGACGGACACGTAAACGCACCGCGGGGATCGTCAATCGTGGAAATCGCTCTAGGACCCCAAAACACTGAGTAATAGTGCATGAAACGGACCAGAATAGGCCAAAATTGTGAGTGTTGATGAATGACAAGTAAACGTGCCCTGGGTTCGTAATCGTGGAAATCACTTCGGGACCCCAAAACTGAGTAATAGTCCAAGAAACGGGCGAGAATCGGCCAAAACTGCGAGTCTTGACTACCAACATATAAGCACATCTTGGGTTCGACAACCATGGAAATAGCTTTGGGACCCCAAAATGGTGAGTAATACTCCATGAAAGAGCCCAGAATCGGACAAATGTAGGATTATTGATGAACGATACATAAATGTACCGCGTGGTTCGTCAATCATGGAAATCGCTCAGGGACCCATAATCAATAAGTAATAGTCCATAAAAAGGGCCAGAATCGGCCCAAACTGTGAGTCTTGACAACCAACACATATGCACACCTTGGGGTTCGACAACCATAAAAATCGCTTTGGGACCACAAAATGGTGAGTAATAATCCAAGAAAAGGGCCAGAATCGACCGAAATTGCGATTGTTCGTGACCGACACGTGAATGCACCCCGGGATTCATGAATCATGGAAATCGTTCAGGGACACCAAATGAATGAGTGATAGTCCACGAAATTGGCCAGAATCCGCCAAAACTGTGAGTGTTGATGACCGACAACTAAACACACCCCGGTGTTCGTCAATCGTGGAAATCACTCCGGGACCCCAAATTAGTGAGTAATAGTCCTAGAAACGGGCCAGAATCGGCCAAAACTGCGAGTGTTGATGACCGACACGTATGCGCACCTTGGCGTTCAATAACTATGGAAATCGCTTCGGGCCCAAAATCGGTGAGTAATAGTCAACGAAACGGGTAAGAATTGGCCAAAACTGTGAGTGTTGACGATGGACACGTAAACGCACCCCGGGGATCGTCAATCGTGGAAATCGCTCTAGGACCCCAAAACACTAAGTAATAGTGCATGAAACGGACCAGAATAGGCCAAAATTGTGAGTGTTGATGACCGACACGTAAACGTGCCCTGGGTTCGTCAATCGTGGAAATCACTTTGAGACCCCAAAACTGAGTAATAGTCAAAGAAACGGGCCAGAATCGGCCCAAACTGCGAGTCTTGACGACCAACATATAAGCACATCTTGGGGTTCGACAACCATGGATATCGCTTTGGGACCCCAAAATGGTGAGTAATACTCCATGAAAGAGCCCAGAATCGGACAAACCTACGATTATGGATGAACAATACATAAACGTACCGTGAGGTTCGTCAATCAGGGAAATCACTTAGGGACCCCAAATCAATGAGTAATAGTCCATGGAATGGGCCAGAATCGGCCCAAACAGCGAGTCTTGACGACCAACACATAAGCACACCTTGCGGTTCGACAGCCATGGAAATCGCTTTGGGACCCCAAAATGGTGAGTAATAGTCCAAGAAACGGGCCAGAATCGGCCAAAACTGCGAATGTTGATGGCCGACATGTAAACGCACCCCGGGATTCATGAATCATGGAAATTGTTCAGGGACACCAAATCAATGAGTGATAGTTGACGAAAAGGGCCAGAATCAGCCAAAACTCGGAGTGTTGAAGACCGACACCTAAACACACCCCGGTGTTCGTCAATCATGGAAATCATTCCGGGACCCCAAAATAGTGAGTAATAGTCCTAGAAACGGGCCAGAATGAGCCAAAACTGCGAGTGTTGATGACCGACACATAAGCGCACCTTGGGGTTCAACAACTATGGAGATTTTTCGGGACCCCAAAACGGTGAGTAATAGTCCACAAAACGGGTCAGAATTTTCCAAAACTATGTGTGTTGACGACGGACACGTAAACGCACCCCGGGGATCGTCAATTGTGGAAATCGTTCTAGGCCCCAAAACGGTGAGTAATAGTGCACGAAATGGACCAGAATCAGCCAAAATTGTGAGTATTGATGACCGACATGTAAACGCACCCCAGGGTTCGTCAATCGTGGAAATCACTTTGGGACCCCAAAACTGAGTAATAGTCCAAGAAACGGGCCTGAATCGGCCAAAACTGTGAGTGTTGATGACCGACACGTAAGCGCACTTTGGGGTTCAACAACCATGGAAATCGCTTTGGGACCCCAAAATGGTGAGTAATAGTCCATGAAACGGGTCAGAATCGACAAAAGCCAAGATTGTTGATGACAGACATGTAAACGCATCCCGGGGTTCGGCAATCGTGGAAATCACTCCAGGACCCCAAATCAATGAGTAATAGTCCAAGAAACGAGCCAGAATCGGCCAAACTGCGAGTGTTGATGACCGACACGTAAGCGCACCTTGGGGTTCAACAACTCTGGAAATCACTTCGGGCCCAAAATCGGTGAGTAATAGTCAATGAAACGGGTGAGAATTGGCCAAAATTGTGAGTGTTGACGACGGACACGTAAACGCACCGCGGGGATCGTCAATCGTGGAAATCGCTCTAGGACCCAAAAACACTGAGTAATAGTGCATGAAACGGACCAGAATAGGCCAAAATTGTGAGTGTTGATGAATGACAAGTAAACGTGCCCTGGGTTCGTAATCGTGGAAATCACTTCGGGACCCCAAAACTTAGTAATAGTCCAAGAAACGGGCGAGAATCGGCCAAAACTGCGAGTCTTGACGACCAACATATAAGCACATCTTGGGTTCGACAACCATGGAAATAGCTTTGGGACCCCAAAATGGTGAGTAATACTCCATGTAAGAGCCCAGAATCGGACAAATGTAGGATTATTGATGAACGATACATAAACGTACCGCGTGGTTCGTCAATCATGGAAATCGCTCAGGGACCCATAATCAATAAGTAATAGTCCATAAAAAGGGCCAGAATCGGCCCAAACTGTGAGTCTTGACAACCAACACATATGCACACCTTGGGGTTCGACAACCATGAAAATCGCTTTGGGACCACAAAATGGTGAGTAATAATCCAAGAAAAGGGCCAGAATCGACCGAAACTGCGACTGTTCGTGACCGACACGTGAATGCACCCCGGGATTCGTGAATCATGGAAATCGTTCAGGGACACCAAATGAATGAGTGATAGTCCACGAAATTGGCCAGAATCCGCCAAAACTGTGAGTGTTGATGACCGACAACTAAACACACCCCGGTGTTCGTCAATCGTGGAAATCACTCCGGGACCCCAAATTAGTGAGTAATAGTCCTAGAAACGGGCCAGAATCGGCCAAAACTGCGAGTGTTGATGACCGACACATATGCACACCTTGGCGTTCAATAACTATGGAAATCGCTTCGGGCCCTAAATCGGTGAGTAATAGTCAACGAAACGGGTAAGAATTGGCCAAAACTGTGAGTGTTGACGATGGACACGTAAACGCACCCCGGGGATCGTCAATCGTGGAAATCGCTCTAGGACCCCAAAACACTAAGTAATAGTGCATGAAACGGACCAGAATAGGCCAAAATTGTGAGTGTTGATGACCGACACGTAAACGTGCCCTGGGTTCGTCAATCGTGGAAATCACTTCGAGACCCCAAAACTGAGTAATAGTCCAAGAAACGGGCCAGAATCGGCCCAAACTGCGAGTCTTGACGACCAACATATAAGCACATCTTGGGGTTCGACAACCATGGATATCGCTTTGGGACCCCAAAATGGTGAGTAATACTCCATGAAAGAGCCCAGAATCGGACAAACCTACGATTATGGATGAACAATACGTAAACGTACCGTGAGGTTCGTCAATGAGGGAAATCACTTAGGGACCCCAAATCAATGAGTAATAGTCCATTAAATGGGCCAGAATCGGCCCAAACAGCGAGTCTTGATGACCAACACATAAGCACACCTTGCGGTTCGACAACCATGGAAATCGCTTTGGGACCCCAAAATGGTGAGTAATAGTCCAAGAAACGGGCCAGAATCGGCCAAAACTGCGAATGTTGATGGCCGACATGTAAACGCACCCCGGGATTCATGAATCATGGAAATTGTTCAGGGACACCAAATCAATGAGTGATAGTCGACGAAACGGGCCAGAATCAGCCAAAACTCGGAGTGTTGATGACCGACACCTAAACACACCCCGGTGTTCGTCAATCATGGAAATCATTCCGGGACCCCAAAATAGTGAGTAATAGTCCTAGAAACGGGCCAGAATGAGCCAAAACTGCGAGTGTTGATGACCGACACATAAGCGCACCTTGGGGTTCAACAACTATGGAGATTTTTCGGGACCCCAAAACGGTGAGTAATAGTCCACAAAACGGGTCAGAATTTTCCAAAACTATGTGTGTTGACGACGGACACGTAAACGCACCCCGGGGATCGTCAATTGTGGAAATCGTTCTGGGCCCCAAAACGGTGAGTAATAGTGCACGAAATGGACCAGAATCAGCCAAAATTGTGAGTATTGATGACCGACACGTAAACGCACCCCAGGGTTCGTCAATCGTGGAAATCACTTTGGGACCCCAAAACTGAGTAATAGTCCAAGAAACGGGCCTGAATCGGCCAAAACTGTGAGTGTTGATGACCGACACGTAAGCGCACTTTGGGGTTCAACAACCATGGAAATCGCTTTGGGACCCCAAAATGGTGAGTAATAGTCCATGAAACGGGTCAGAATCGACAAAAGCCAAGATTGTTGATGACAGACATGTAAACGCATCCCGGGGTTCGGCAATCGTGGAAATCACTCCAGGACCCCAAATCAGTGAGTAATAGTCCAAGAAACGAGCCAGAATCGGCCAAACTGCGAGTGTTGATGACCGACACGTAAGCGCACCTTGGGGTTCAACAACTCTGGAAATCGCTTCGGGCCCAAAATCGGTGAGTAATAGTCAATGAAACGGGTGAGAATTGGCCAAAATTGTGAGTGTTGACGACGGACATGTAAACGCACCCCGGGGATCGTCAATCGTGGAAATCGCTCTGGGACCCCAAAACACTGAGTAATAGTGCATGAAACGGACCAGAATAGGCCAAAATTGTGAGTGTTGATGAATGACAAGTAAACGTGCCCTGGGGTTCGTAATCGTGGAAATCACTTCGGGACCCCAAAACTGAGTAATAGTCCAAGAAACGGGCCAGAATCGGCCAAAACTACGAGTCTTGACGACCAACATATAAGCACATCTTGGGTTCGACAACCATGGAAATAGCTTTGGGACCCGAAAATGGTGAGTAATACTCCATGAAAGAGCCCAGAATCGGACAAATGTAGGATTATTGATGAACGATACATAAACGTACCGCGGGGTTCGTCAATCATGGAAATCTCTCAGGGACCCATAATCAATAAGTAATAGTCCATAAAAAGGGCCGGAATCGGCCCAAACTGCGAGTCTTGACAACCAACACATATGCACACCTTGGGGTTCGACAACCATGAAAATCGCTTTAGGACCCCAAAATGGTGAGTAATAATCCAAGAAACGGGCCAGAATCGACCAAAACTGCGATTGTTCGTGACCGACACGTGAATGCACCCCGGGATTCGTGAATCATGGAAATCGTTCAGGGACACCAAATGAATGAGTGATAGTCCACGAAATTGGCCAGAATTCGCCAAAACTGTGAGTGTTGATGACCGACAACTAAACACACCCCGGTGTTCGTCAATCGTGGAAATCACTCCGGGACCCCAAATTAGTGAGTAATAGTCCTAGAAACGGGCCAGAATCGGCCAAAACTGCGAGTGTTGATGACTGACACGTATGCGCACCTTGGCGTTCAATAACTATGGAAATCGCATCGGGCCCAAAATCAGTGAGTAACAGTCAACGAAACGGGTAAGAATTGGCCAAAACTGTGAGTGTTGACGATGGACACGTAAACGCACCCCGGGGATCGTCAATCGAGGAAATCGCTCTAGGACCCCAAAACACTGAGTAATAGTGCATGAAACGGACCAGAATAGGCCAAAATTGTGAGTGTTGATGACCGACACGTAAACGTGCCCTGGGTTCGTCAATCGTTGAAATCACTTCGAGACCCCAAACCTGAGTAATAGTCCAAGAAACGGGCCAGAATCGGCCCAAACTGGGAGTCTTGACGACCAACATATAAGCACATCTTGGGGTTCGACAACCATGGATATCGCTTTGGGACCCCAAAATGGTGAGTAATACTCCATGAAAGAGCCCAGAATCGGACAAACCTACGATTATGGATGAATAATACGTAAATGTACCGTGAGGTTCGTCAATCAGGGAAATCGCTTAGGGACCCCAAATCAACGAGTAATAGTCCATGGAATGGGCCAGAATCGGCCCAAACAGCGAGTCTTGACGACCAACACATAAGCACACCTTGCGGTTCGACAACCATGGAAATCGCTTTGGGACCCCAAAATGGTGAGTAATAGTCCAAGAAACGGACCAGAATCGGCCAAAACTGCGAATGTCGATGACCGACATGTAAACGCACCCCGGGATTCATGAATCATGGAAATTGTTCAGGGACACCAAATCAATGAGTGATAGTCGATGAAACGGGCCAGAATCAGCCAAAACTCGGAGTGTTGATGACCGACACCTAAACACACCCCGGTGTTCGTCAATCATGGAAATCATTCCGGGACCCCAAAATAGTGAGTAATAGTCCTATAAACGGGCCAGAATGAGCCAAAACTGCGAGTGTTGATGACCGACACATAAGCGCACCTTGGGGTTCAACAACTATGGAGATTTTTCGGGACCCCAAAACGGTGAGTAATAGTCCACAAAATGGGTCAGAATTTTCCAAAACTATGTGTGTTGACGACAGACACGTAAACGCACCCCGGGGATCGTCAATTGTGGAAATCGTTCTGGGCCCCAAAACGGTGAGTAATAGTGCACGAAATGGACCAGAATCAGCCAAAATTGTGAGTATTGATGACCGACACGTAAACGCACCCCAGGGTTCGTCAATCGTGGAAATCACTTTGGGACCCCAAAACTGAGTAATAGTCCAAGAAACGGGCCTGAATCGGCCAAAACTGTGAGTGTTGATGACCGACACGTAAGCGCACTTTGGGGTTCAACAACCATGGAAATCGCTTTGGGACCCCAAAATGGTGAGTAATAGTCCATGAAACGGGTCAGAATCGACAAAAGCCAAGATTGTTGATGACAGACATGTAAACGCATCCCGGGGTTCGGCAATCGTGGAAATCACTCCAGGACCCCAAATCAGTGAGTAATAGTCCAAGAAACGAGCCAGAATCGGCCAAACTGCGAGTGTTGATGACCGACACGTAAGCGCACCTTGGGGTTCAACAACTCTGGAAATCGCTTCGGGCCCAAAATCGGTGAGTAATAGTCAATGAAACGGGTGAGAATTGGCCAAAATTGTGAGTGTTGACGACGGACACATAAACGCACCCCGGGGATCGTCAATCGTGGAAATCGCTCTGGGACCCCAAAACACTGAGTAATAGTGCATGAAATGGACCAGAATAGGCCAAAATTGTGAGTGTTGATGAATGACAAGTAAACGTGCCCTGGGGTTCATAATCGTGGAAATCACTTCGGGACCCCAAAACTGAGTAATAGTCCAAGAAACGGGCGAGAATCGGCCAAAACTGCGAGTATTGACGACCAAGATATAAGCACATCTTGGGTTCGACAACCATGGAAATAGCTTTGGGACCCCAAAATGGTGAGTAATACTCCATGAAAGAGCCCAGAATCGGACAAATGTAGGATTATTGATGAACGATACATAAACGTACCGCGTGGTTCGTCAATCATGGAAATCGCTCAGGGACCCATAATCAATAAGTAATAGTCCATAAAAAGGGCCAGAATCGGCCCAAACTGCGAGTCTTGACAACCAACACATATGCACACCTTGGGGTTCGACAACCATGAAAATCGCTTTGGGACCCCAAAATGGTGAGTAATAATCCAAGAAAAGGGCCAGAATCGACCAAAACTACGATTGTTCGTGACCGACACGTGAATGCACCCCGGGATTCGTGAATCATGGAAATCGTTCAGGGACACCAAATGAATGAGTGAGAGTCCACGAAATTGGCCAGAATCCGCCAAAACTGTGAGTGTTGATGACCGACAACTAAACACACCCCGGTGTTCGTCAATCGTGGAAATCACTCCGGGACCCCAAATTAGTGAGCAATAGTCCTAGAAACGGGCCAGAATCGGCCAAAACTGCGAGTGTTGATGACCGACACGTATGCGCACCTTGGCGTTCAATAACTATGGAAATCGCTTCGGGCCCAAAATCGGCGAGTAATAGTCAACGAAACGGGTAAGAATTGGCCAAAACTGTGAGTGTTGACGATGGACACGTAAACGCACCCCGGGGATCGTCAATCGTGGAAATCGCTCTAGGACCCCAAAACACTGAGTAATAGTGCATGAAACGGACCAGAATAGGCCAAAATTGTGAGTGTTGATGACCGACACGTAAACGTGCCCTGGGTTCGTCAATCGTGGAAATCACTTCGAGACCCCAAAACTGAGTAATAGTCCAAGAAACGGGCCAGAATCGGCCCAAACTGCGAGTCTTGACGACCAACATATAAGCACATCTTGGGGTTCGACAACCATGGATATCGCTTTGGGACCCCAAAATGGTGAGTAATACTCCATGAAAGAGCCCAGAATCGGACAAACCTACGATTATGGATGAACAATATGTAAACGTACCGTGAGGTTCGTCAATCAGGGAAATCGCTTAGGGACCCCAAATCAATGAGTAATAGTCCATGGAATGGGCCAGAATCGGCCCAAATAGTGAGTCTTGACGACCAACACATAAGCACACCTTGGGGTTCGACAACCATGGAAATCGCTTTGGGACCCCAAAATGGTGAGTAATAGTCCAAGAAATAGGCCAGAATCGGCCAAAACTGCGAATGTTGATGACCGACATGTAAACGCACCCCGGGATTCATGAATCATGGAAATTGTTCAGGGACACCAAATCAATGAGTGATAGTCGACGAAACGGGCCAGAATCAGCCAAAACTCGGAGTGTTGATGACCGACACCTAAACACACTCCGGTGTTCGTCAATCATGGAAATCATTCCGGGACCCCAAAATAGTGAGTAATAGTCCTAGAAACGGGCCAGAATGAGCCAAAACTGCGAGTGTTGATGACCGACACATAAGCGCACCTTGGGGTTCAACAACTATGGAGATTTTTCGGGACCCCAAAACGGTGAGTAATAGTCCACAAAACGGGTCAGAATTTTCCAAAACTATGTGTGTTGACGACGGACACGTAAACGCACCCCGGGGATCGTCAATTGTGGAAATCGTTCTGGGCCCCAAAACGGTGAGTAATAGTGCACGAAATGGACCAGAATCAGCCAAAATTGTGAGTATTGATGACCGACACGTAAACGCACCCCAGGGTTCGTCAATCGTGGAAATCACTTTGGGACCCCAAAACTGAGTAATAGTCCAAGAAACGGGCCTGAATCGGCCAAAACTGTGAGTGTTGATGACCGACACGTAAGCGCACTTTGGGGTTCAACAACCATGGAAATCGCTTTGGGACCCCAAAATGGTGAGTAATAGTCCATGAAACGGGTCAGAATCGACAAAAGCCAAGATTGTTGATGACAGACATGTAAACGCATCCCGGGGTTCGGCAATCGTGGAAATCACTCCAGGACCCCAAATCAGTGAGTAATAGTCCAAGAAACGAGCCAGAATCGGCCAAACTGCGAGTGTTGATGACCGACACGTAAGCGCACCTTGGGGTTCAACAACTCTGGAAATCGCTTCGGGCCCAAAATCGGTGAGTAATAGTCAATGAAACGGGTGAGAATTGGCCAAAATTGTGAGTGTTGACGACGGACACGTAAACGCACCCCAGGGATCGTCAATCGTGGAAATCGCTCTGGGACCCCAAAACACTGAGTAATAGTGCATGAAACGGACCAGAATAGGCCAAAATTGTGAGTGTTGATGAATGACAAGTAAACGTGCCCTGGAGTTCACAATCGTGGAAATCACTTCGGGACCCCAAAACTGAGTAATAGTCCAAGAAACGGGCGAGAATCGGCCAAAACTGCGAGTCTTGACGACCAACATATAAGCACATCTTGGGTTCGACAACCATGGAAATAGCTTTGGGACCCCAAAATGGTGAGTAATAATCCATGAAAGAGCCCAGAATCGGACAAATGTAGGATTATTGATGAACGATACATAAACGTACCGCGTGGTTCGTCAATCATGGAAATCGCTCAGGGACCCATAATCAATAAGTAATAGTCCATAAAAAGGGCCAGAATCGGCCCAAACTGCGAGTCTTGACAACCAACACATATGCACACCTTGGGGTTCGACAACCATGAAAATCGATTTGGGACCCCAAAATGGTGAGTAATAATCCAAGAAAAGGGCCAGAATCGACAAAAACTGCGATTGTTCGTGACCGACACGTGAATGCACCCCGGGATTCGTGAATCATGGAAATCGTTCAGGGACACCAAATGAATGAGTGAGAGTCCACGAAATTGGCCAGAATCCGCCAAAACTGTGAGTGTTGATGACCGACAACTAAACACACCCCGGTGTTCGTCAATCGTGGAAATCACTCCGGGACCCCAAATTAGTGAGCAATAGTCCTAGAAACGGGCCAGAATCGGCCAAAACTGCGAGTGTTGATGACCGACACGTATGCGCACCTTGGCGTTCAATAACTATGGAAATCGCTTCGGGCCCAAAATCGGTGAGTAATAGTCAACGAAACGGGTAAGAATTGGCCAAAACTGTGAGTGTTGACGATGGACACGTAAACGCACCCCGGGGATCGTCAATCGTGGAAATCGCTCTAGGACCCCAAAACACTGAGTAATAGTGCATGAAACGGACCAGAATAGGCCAAAATTGTGAGTGTTGATGACCGACACGTAAACGTGCCCTGGGTTCGTCAATCGTGGAAATCACTTCGAGACCCCAAAACTAAGTAATAGTCCAAGAAACAGGCCAGAATCGGCCCAAACTGCGAGTCTTGACGACCAACATATAAGCACATCTTGGGGTTCGACAACCATGGATATCGCTTTGGGACCCCAAAATGGTGAGTAATACTCCATGAAAGAGCCCAGAATCGGACAAACCTACGATTATGGATGAACAATATGTAAACGTACCGTGAGGTTCGTCAATCAGGGAAATCCCTTAGGGACCCCAAATCAATGAGTAATAAATAGTCCATGGAATGGGCCAGAATCGGCCCAAACAGCGAGTCTTGACGACCAACACATAAGCACACCTTGGGGTTCGACAACCATGGAAATCGCTTTGGGACCCCAAAATGGTGAGTAATAGTCCAAGAAATGGGCCAGAATCGGCCAAAACTGCGAATGTTGATGACCGACATGTAAACGCACCCTGGGATTCATGAATCATGGAAATTGTTCAGGGACACCAAATCAATGAGTGATAGTCGACGAAACGGGCCAGAATCAGCCAAAACTCGGAGTGTTGATGACCGACACCTAAACACACCCCGGTGTTCGTCAATCATGGAAATCATTCCGGGACCCCAAAATAGTGAGTAATAGTCCTAGAAACGGGCCAGAATGAGCCAAAACTGCGAGTGTTGATGACCGACACATAAGCGCACCTTGGGGTTCAACAACTATGGAGATTTTTCGGGACCCCAAAACGGTGAGTAATAGTCCACAAAACGGGTCAGAATTTTCCAAAACTATGTGTGTTGACGATGGACACGTAAACGCACCCCGGGGATAGTCAATTGTGGAAATCGTTCTGGGCCCCAAAACGGTGAGTAATAGTGCACGAAATGGACCAGAATCAGCCAAAATTGTGAGTATTGATGACCGACACGTAAACGCACCCCAGGGTTCGTCAATCGTGGAAATCACTTTGGGACCCCAAAACTGAGTATTAGTCCAAGAAACGGGCCTGAATCGGCCAAAACTGTGAGTGTTGATGACCGACACGTAAGCGCACTTTGGGGTTCAACAACCATGGAAATCGCTTTGGGACCCCAAAATGGTGAGTAATAGTCCATGAAACGGGTCAGAATCGACAAAAGCCAAGATTGTTGATGACAGACTTGTAAACGCATCCCGGGGTTCGGCAATCGTGGAAATCACTCCAGGACCCCAAACCAGTGAGTAATAGTCCAAGAAACGAGCCAGAATCGGCCAAACTGTGAGTGTTGATGACCGACACGTAAGCGCACCTTGGGGTTCAACAACTCTGGAAATCGCTTCGGGCCCAAAATCGGTGAGTAATAGTCAATGAAACGGGTGAGAATTGGCCAAAATTGTGAGTGTTGACGACGGACACGTAAACGCACCCCGGGGATCGTCAATCGTGGAAATCGCTCTGGGACCCCAAAACACTGAGTAATAGTGCATGAAACGGACCAGAATAGGCCAAAATTGTGAGTGTTGATGAATGACAAGTAAACGTGCCCTGGGGTTCGTAATCGTGGAAATCACTTCGGGACCCCAAAACTGAGTAATAGTCCAAGAAACGGGCCAGAATCGGCCAAAACTGCGAGTCTTGACGACCAACATATAAGCACATCTTGGGTTCGACAACCATGGAAATAGCTTTGGGACCCCAAAATGGTGAGTAATACTACATGAAAGAGCCCAGAATCGGACAAATGTAGGATTATTGATGAACGATACATAAATGTACCGCGGGGTTCGTCAATCATGGAAATCGCTCAGGGACCCATAATCAATAAGTAATAGTCCATAAAAAGGGCCAGAATCGGCCCAAACTGCGAGTCTTGACAACCAACACATATGCACACCTTGGGGTTCGACAACCATGAAAATCGCTTTGGGACCCCAAAATGGTGAGTAATAATCCAAGAAACGGGCCAGAATCGACCAAAACTGCGATTGTTCGTGACCGACACGTGAATGCACCCCGGGATTCATGAATCATGGAAATCGTTCAGGGACACCAAATGAATGAGTGAGAGTCCACGAAATTGGCCAGAATCCGCCAAAACTGTGAGTGTTGATGACCGACAACTAAACACACCCCGGTGTTCGTCAATCGTGGAAATCACTCCGGGACCCCAAATTAGTGAGTAATAGTCCTAGAAACGGGCCAGAATCGGCCAAAACTGCGAGTGTTGATGACCGACACGTATGCGCACCTTGGCGTTCAATAACTATGGAAATCGCTTCGGGCCCAAAATCGGTGAGTAATAGTCAACGAAACGGGTAAGAATTGGCCAAAACTGTGAGTGTTGACGATGGACACGTAAACGCACCCCGGGGATCGTCAATCATGGAAATCGCTCTAGGACCCCAAAACACTGAGTAATAGTGCATGAAACGGACCAGAATAGGCCAAAATTGTGAGTGTTGATGACCGACACGTAAACGTGCCCTGGGTTCGTCAATCGTGGAAATCACTTCGAGACCCCAAAACTGAGTAATAGTCCAAGAAACGGGCCAGAATCGGCCCAAACTGCGAGTCTTGACGACCAACATATAAGCACATCTTGGGGTTCGACAACCATGGATATCGCTTTGGGACCCCAAAATGGTGAGTAATACTCCATGAAAGAGCCCAGAATCGGACAAACCTACGATTATGGATGAACAATATGTAAACGTACCGTGAGGTTCGTCAATCAGGGAAATTGCTTAGGGACCCCAAATCAATGAGTAATAGTCCATGGAATGGGCCAGAATCGGCCCAAACAGCGAGTCTTGACGACCAACACATAAGCACACCTTGGGGTTCGACAACCATGGAAATCGCTTTGGGACCCCAAAATGGTGAGTAATAGTCCAAGAAATGGGCCAGAATCGGCCAAAACTGCGAATGTTGATGACCGACATGTAAACGCACCCCGGGATTCATGAATCATGGAAATTGTTCAGGGACACCAAATCAATGAGTGATAGTCGACAAAACGGGCCAGAATCAGCCAAAACTCGGAGTGTTGATGACCGACACCTAAACACACCCCGGTGTTCGTCAATAATGGAAATCATTCCGGGACCCCAAAATAGTGAGTAATAGTCCTAGAAACGGGCCAGAATGAGCCAAAACTGCGAGTGTTGATGAACGACACATAAGCGCACCTTGGGGTTCAACAACTATGTAGATTTTTCGGGACCCCAAAACGGTGAGTAATAGTCCACAAAATGGGTCAGAATTTTCCAAAACTATGTGTGTTGACGACGGACACGTAAACGCACCCCGGGGATCGTCAATTGTGGAAATCGTTCTGGGCCCCAAAACGGTGAGTAATAGTGCACGAAATGGACTAGAATCAGCCAAAATTGTGAGTGTTGATGACCGACACGTAAACGCACCCCAGGGTTCGTCAATCGTGGAAATCACTTTGGGACCCCAAAACTGAGTGTTAGTCCAAGAAACGGGCCTGAATCGGCCAAAACTGTGAGTGTTGATGACCGACACGTAAGCGCACTTTGGGGTTCAACAACCATGGAAATCGCTTTGGGACCCCAAAATGGTGAGTAATAGTCCATGAAACGGGTCAGAATCGACAAAAGCCAAGATTGTTGATGACAGACATGTAAACGCATCCCGGGGTTCGGCAATCGTGGAAATCACTCCAGGACCCCAAATCAGTGAGTAATAGTCCAAGAAACAAGCCAGAATCGGCCAAACTGTGAGTGTTGATGACCGACACGTAAGCGCACCTTGGGGTTCAACAACTCTGGAAATCGCTTCGGGCCCAAAATCGGTGAGTAATAGTCAATGAAACGGGTGAGAATTGGCCAAAATTGTGAGTGTTGACGACGGACACGTAAACGCACCCCAGGGATCGTCAATCGTGGAAATCGCTCTGGGACCCCAAAACACTGAGTAATAGTGCATGAAACGGACCAGAATAGGCCAAAATTGTGAGTGTTGATGAATGACAAGTAAACGTGCCCTGGGGTTCGTAATCGTGGAAATCACTTCGGGACCCCAAAACTGAGTAATAGTCCAAGAAACGGGCCAGAATCGGCCAAAACTGCGAGTCTTGACGACCAACATATAAGAACATCTTGGGTTCGACAACCATGGAAATAGCTTTGGGACCCCAAAATGGTGAGTAATACTCCATGAAAGAGCCCAGAATTGGACAAATGTAGGATTATTGATGAACGATACATAAACGTACCGCGGGGTTCGTCAATCATGGAAATCGCTCAGGGACCCATAATCAATAAGTAATAGTCCATAAAAAGGGCCAGAATCGGCCCAAACTGCGAGTCTTGACAACCAACACATATGCACACCTTGGGGTTCGACAACCATGAAAATTGCTTTGGGACCCCAAAATGGTGAGTAATAATCCAAGAAACGGGCCAGAATCGACCAAAACTGCGATTGTTCGTGACCGACACGTGAATGCACCCCGGGATTCGTGAATCATGGAAATCGTTCAGGGACACCAAATGAATGAGTGAGAGTCCACGAAATTGGCCAGAATCCGCCAAAACTGTGAGTGTTGATGACCGACAACTAAACACACCCCGGTGTTCGTCAATCGTGGAAATCACTCCGGGACCCCAAATTACTGAGTAATAGTCCTAGAAACGGGCCAGAATCGGCCAAAACTGCGAGTGTTGATGACCGACACGTATGCGCACCTTGGCATTCAATAACTATGGAAATCGCTTCGGGCCCAAAATCGGTGAGTAATAGTCAACGAAACGGGTAAGAATTGGCCAAAACTGTGAGTGTTGACGATGGACACGTAAACGCACCCCGGGGATCGTCAATCGTGGAAATCGCTCTAGGACCCCAAAACACTGAGTAATAGTGCATGAAACGGACCAGAATAGGCCAAAATTGTGAGTGTTGATGACCGACACGTAAACGTGCCCTGGGTTCGTCAATCGTGGAAATCACTTCGAGACCCCAAAACTGAGTAATAGTCCAAGAAACGGGCCAGAATCGGCCCAAACTGCTTGTCTTGACGACCAACATATAAGCACATCTTGGGGTTCGACAACCATGGATATCGCTTTGGGACCCCAAAATGGTGAGTAATACTCCATGAAAGAGCCCAGAATCGGACAAACCTACGATTATGGATGAACAATATGTAAACGTACCGTGAGGTTCGTCAATTAGGGAAATCGCTTAGGGACCCCAAATCAATGAGTAATATTCCATGGAATGGGCCAGAATTGGCCCAAACAGCGAGTCTTGACGACCAACACATAAGCACACCTTGGGGTTCGACAACCATGGAAATCGCTTTGGGACCCCAAAATGGTGAGTAATAGTCCAAGAAATGGGCCAGAATCGGCCAAAACTGCGAATGTTGATGACCGACATGTAAACGCACCCCGGGATTCATGAATCATGGAAATTGTTCAGGGACACCAAATCAATGAGTGATAGTCGACGAAACGGGCCAGAATCAGCCAAAACTCGGAGTGTTGATGACCGACACCTAAACACACCCCGGTGTTCGTCAATCATGGAAATCATTCCGGGACCCCAAAATAGTGAGTAATAGTCCTAGAAACGGGCCAGAATGAGCCAAAACTGCGAGTGTTGATGACCGACACATAAGCGCACCTTGGGGTTCAACAACTATGGAGATTTTTCGGGACCCCAAAACGGTGAGTAATAGTCCACAAAACGGGTCAGAATTTTCCAAAACTATGTGTGTTGACGACGGACACGTAAACGCACCCCGGGGATCGTCAATTGTGGAAATCGTTCTGGGCCC
>NC_041391.1:720106721-720116608 GCF_002162155.2 Triticum dicoccoides | reverse complement strand
GACAGACATGTAAACGCATCCCGGGGTTCGGCAATCGTGGAAATCACTCCAGGACCCCAAATCAGTGAGTAATAGTCCAAGAAACGAGCCAGAATCGGCCAAACTGTGAGTGTTGATGACCGACACGTAAGCGCACCTTGGGGTTCAACAACTCTGGAAATCGCTTCGGGCCCAAAATCGGTGAGTAATAGTCAATGAAACGGGTGAGAATTGGCCAAAATTGTGAGTGTTGACGACGGACACGTAAACGCACCCCAGGGATCGTCAATCGTGGAAATCGCTCTGGGACCCCAAAACACTGAGTAATAGTGCATGAAACGGACCAGAATAGGCCAAAATTGTGAGTGTTGATGAATGACAAGTAAACGTGCCCTGGGGTTCGTAATCGTGGAAATCACTTCGGGACCCCAAAACTGAGTAATAGTCCAAGAAACGGGCCAGAATCGGCCAAAACTGCGAGTCTTGACGACCAACATATAAGCACATCTTGGGTTCGACAACCATGGAAATAGCTTTGGGACCCCAAAATGGTGAGTAATACTCCATGAAAGAGCCCAGAATCGGACAAATGTAGGATTATTGATGAACGATACATAAATGTACCGCGGGGTTCGTCAATCATGGAAATCGCTCAGGGACCCATAATCAATAAGTAATAGTCCATAAAAAGGGCCAGAATCGGCCCAAACTGCGAGTCTTGACAACCAACACATATGCACACCTTGGGGTTCGACAACCATCAAAATCGCTTTGGGACCCCAAAATGGTGAGTAATAATCCAAGAAACGGGCCAGAATCGACCAAAACTGCGATTGTTCGTGACCGACACGTGAATGCACCCGGGATTCGTGAATCATGGAAATCGTTCAGGGACACCAAATGAATGAGTGAGAGTCCACGAAATTGGCCAGAATCCGCCAAAACTGTGAGTGTTGATGACCGACAACTAAACACACCCCGGTGTTCGTCAATCGTGGAAATCACTCCGGGACCCCAAATTAGTGAGTAATAGTCCTAGAAACGGGCCAGAAACGGCCAAAACTGCGAGTGTTGATGACCGACACGTATGCGCACCTTGGCGTTCAATAACTATGGAAATCGCTTCGGGCCCAAAATCGGTGAGTAATAGTCAACGAAACGGGTAAGAATTGGCCAAAACTATGAGTGTTGACGATGGACACGTAAACGCACCCCGGGGATCGTCAATCGTGGAAATCGCTCTAGGACCCCAAAACACTGAGTAATAGTGCATGAAACGGACCAGAATAGGCCAAAATTGTGAGTGTTGATGACCGACACGTAAACGTGCCCTGGGTTCGTCAATTGTGGAAATCACTTCGAGACCCCAAAACTGAGTAATAGTCCAAGAAACGGGCCAGAATCGGCCCAAACTGCGAGTCTTGACGACCAACATATAAGCACATCTTGGGGTTCGACAACCATGGATATCGCTTTGGGACCCCAAAATGGTGAGTAATACTCCATGAAAGAGCCCAGAATCGGACAAACCTACGATTATGGATGAACAATATGTAAACGTACCGTGAGGTTCGTCAATCAGGGAAATCGCTTAGGGACCCCAAATCAATGAGTAATAGTCCATGGAATGGGCCAGAATCGGCCCAAACAGCGAGTCTTGACGACCAACACATAAGCACACCTTGGGGTTCGACAACCATGGAAATCGCTTTGGGACCCCAAAATGGTGAGTAATAGTCCAAGAAATGGGCCAGAATCGGCCAAAACTGCGAATGTTGATGACCGACATGTAAACGCACCCCGGGATTCATGAATCATGGAAATTGTTCAGGGACACCAAATCAATGAGTGATAGTCGACGAAACGGGCCAGAATCAGCCAAAACTCGGAGTGTTGATGACCGACACCTAAACACACCCCGGTGTTCGTCAATCATGGAAATCATTCCGGGACCCCAAAATAGTGAGTAATAGTCCTAGAAACGGGCCAGAATGAGCCAAAACTGCGAGTGTTGATGACCGACACATAAGCGCACCTTGGGGTTCAACAACTATGGAGATTTTTCGGGACCCCAAAACGGTGAGTAATAGTCCACAAAACGGGTCAGAATTTTCCAAAACTATGTGTGTTGACGACGGACACGTAAACGCACCCCGGGGATCGTCAATTGTGGAAATCGTTCTGGGCCCGAAAACGGTGAGTAATAGTGCACGAAATGGACCAGAATCAGCCAAAATTGTGAGTGTTGATGACCGACACGTAAACGCACCCCAGGGTTCGTCAATCGTGGAAATCACTTTGGGACCCCAAAACTGAGTGTTAGTCCAAGAAACGGGCCTGAATCGGCCAAAACTGTGAGTGTTGATGACCGACACGTAAGCGCACTTTGGGGTTCAACAACCATGGAAATCGCTTTGGGACCCCAAAATGGTGAGTAATAGTCCATGAAACGGGTCAGAATCGACAAAAGCCAAGATTGTTGATGACAGACATGTAAACGCATCCCGGGGTTCGGCAATCGTGGAAATCACTCCAGGACCCCAAATCAGTGAGTAATAGTCCAAGAAACGAGCCAGAATCGGCCAAACTGTGAGTGTTGATGACCGACACGTAAGCGCACCTTGGGGTTCAACAACTCTGGAAATCGCTTCGGGCCCAAAATCGGTGAGTAATAGTCAATGAAACGGGTGAGAATTGGCCAAAATTGTGAGTGTTGACGACGGACACGTAAACGCACCCCAGGGATCGTCAATCGTGGAAATCGCTCTGGGACCCCAAAACACTGAGTAATAGTGCATGAAACGGACCAGAATAGGCCAAAATTGTGAGTGTTGATGAATGACAAGTAAACGTGCCCTGGGGTTCGTAATCGTGGAAATCACTTCGGGACCCCAAAACTGAGTAATAGTCCAAGAAACGGGCCAGAATCGGCCAAAACTGCGAGTCTTGACGACCAACATATAAGCACATCTTGGGTTCGACAACCATGGAAATAGCTTTGGGACCCCAAAATGGTGAGTAATACTCCATGAAAGAGCCCAGAATCGGACAAATGTAGGATTATTGATGAACGATACATAAACGTACCGCGGGGTTCGTCAATCATGGAAATCGCTCAGGGACCCATAATCAATAAGTAATAGTCCATAAAAAGGGCCAGAATCGGCCCAAACTGCGAGTCTTGACAACCAACACATATGCACAACTTGGGGTTCGACAACCATGAAAATCGCTTTGGGACCCCAAAATGGTGAGTAATAATCCAAGAAACGGGCCAGAATCGACCAAAACTGCGATTGTTCGTGACCGACACGTGAATGCACCCCGGGATTCGTGAATCATGGAAATCGTTCAGGGACACCAAATGAATGAGTGAGAGTCCACAAAATTGGCCAGAATCCGCCAAAACTGTGAGTGTTGATGACCGACAACTAAACACACCCCGGTGTTCGTCAATCGTGGAAATCACTCCGGGACCCCAAATTAGTGAGTAATAGTCCTAGAAACGGGCCAGAATTGGCCAAAACTGCGAGTGTTGATGACCGACACGTATGCGCACCTTGGCGTTCAATAACTATGGAAATCGCTTCGGGCCCAAAATCGGTGAGTAATAGTCAACGAAACGGGTAAGAATTGGCCAAAACTGTGAGTGTTGACGATGGACACGTAAACGCACCCCGGGGATCGTCAATCGTGGAAATCGCTCTAGGACCCCAAAACACTGAGTAATAGTGCATGAAACGGACCAGAATAGGCCAAAATTGTGAGTGTTGATGACCGACACGTAAACGTGCCCTGGGTTCGTCAATCGTGGAAATCACTTCGAGACCCCAAAACTGAGTAATAGTCCAAGAAACAAGCCAGAATCGGCCCAAACTGCGAGTCTTGACCACCAACATATAAGCACATCTTGGGGTTTGACAACCATGGATATCGCTTTGCGACCCCAAAATGGTGAGTAATACTCCATGAAAGAGCCCAGAATCGGACAAACCTACGATTATGGATGAACAATATGTAAACGTACCGTGAGGTTCGTCAATCAGGGAAATCGCTTAGGGACCCCAAATCAATGAGTAATAGTACATGGAATGGGCCAGAATTGGCCCAAACAGCGAGTCTTGACGACCAACACATAAGCACACCTTGGGGTTCGACAACCATGGAAATCGCTTTGGGACCCCAAAATGGTGAGTAATAGTCCAAGAAATGGGCCAGAATCGGCCAAAACTGCGAATGTTGATGACCGACATGTAAACGCACCCCGGGATTCATGAATCATGGAAATTGTTCAGGGGCGCCAAATCAATGAGTGATAGTCGACGAAACGGGCCAGAATCAGCCAAAACTCGGAGTGTTGATGACCAACACCTAAACACACCCCGGTGTTCGTCAATCATGGAAATCATTCCGGGACCCCAAAATAGTGACTAATAGTCCTAGAAACGGGCCAGAATGAGCCAAAACTGCGAGTGTTGATGACCGACACATAAGCGCACCTTGGGGTTCAACAACTATGGAGATTTTTCGGGACCCCAAAACGGTGAGTAATAGTCCACAAAACGGGTCAGAATTTTCCAAAACTATGTGTGTTGACGACGGACACGTAAACGCACCCCGGGGATCGTCAATTGTGGAAATCGTTCTGGGCCCCAAAACGGTGAGTAATAGTGCACGAAATGGACCAGAATCAGCCAAAATTGTGAGTGTTGATGACCGACACGTAAACGCACCCCAGGGTTCGTCAATCGTGGAAATCACTTTGGGACCCCAAAACTGAGTATTAGTCCAAGAAACGGGCCTGAATTGGCCAAAACTGTGAGTGTTGATGACCGACACGTAAGCGCACTTTGGGGTTCAACAACCATGGAAATCGCTTTGGGACCCCAAAATGGTGAGTAATAGTCCATGAAACGGGTCAGAATCGACAAAAGCCAAGATTGTTGATGACAGACATGTAAACGCATCCCGGGGTTCGGCAATCGTGGAAATCACTCCAGGACCCCAAATCAGTGAGTAATAGTCCAAGAAACGAGCCAGAATCGGCCAAACTGTGAGTGTTGATGACCGAAACATTAGCGCACCTTGGGGTTCAACAACTCTGGAAATCGCTTCGGGCCCAAAATCGGTGAGTAATAGTCAATGAAACGTGTGAGAATTGGCCAAAATTGTGAGTGTTGACGACAGACACGTAAACGCACCCCGGGGATCGTCAATCGTGGAAATCGCTCTGGGACCCCAAAACACTGAGTAATAGTGCATGAAACGGACCAGAATAGGCCAAAATTGTGAGTGTTGATGAATTACAAGTAAACGTGCCCTGGGGTTCGTAATCGTGGAAATCACTTCGGGACCCCAAAACTGAGTAATAGTCCAAGAAACGGGCCAGAATCGGCCAAAACTGCGAGTCTTGACGACCAACATATAAGCACATCTTGGGTTCGACAACCATGGAAATAGCTTTGGGACCCCAAAATGGTGAGTAATACTCCATGAAAGAGCCCAGAATCGGACAAATGTAGGATTATTGATGAACGATACATAAACGTACCGCGGGGTTCGTCAATCATGGAAATCGCTCAGGGACCCATAATCAATAAGTAATAGTCCATAAAAAGGGCCAGAATCGGCCCAAACTGCGAGTCTTGACAACCAACACATATGCACACCTTGGGGTTCGACAACCATGAAAATCACTTTGGGACCCCAAAATGGTGAGTAATAATCCAAGAAACGGGCCAGAATCGACCAAAACTGCGATTGTTCGTGACCGACACGTGAATGCACCCCGGGATTCGTGAATCATGGAAATCGTTCAGGGACACCAAATGAATGAGTGAGAGTCCACGAAATTGGCCAGAATCCGCCAAAACTGTGGTTGTTGATGACCGACAACTAAACACACCCCGGTGTTCGTCAATCGTGGAATTCACTCCGGGACCCCAAATTAGTGAGTAATAGTCCTAGAAACGGGCCAGAATCGGCCAAAACTGCGAGTGTTAATGACCGACACGTATGCGCACCTTGGCGTTCAATAACTATGGAAATCGCTTCGGGCCCAAAATCGGTGAGTAATAGTCAACGAAACGGGTAAGAATTGGCCAAAACTGTGAGTGTTGACGATGGACACGTAAACGCACCCCGGGGATCGTCAATCGTGGAAATCGCTCTAGGACCCCAAAACACTGAGTAATAGTGCATGAAACGGACCAGAATAGGCCAAAATTGTGAGTGCTGATGACCGACACGTAAACGTGCCCTGGTTCGTCAATCGTGGAAATCACTTCGAGACCCCAAAACTGAGTAATAGTCCAAGAAACGGGCCAGAATCGGCCCAAACTGCGAGTCTTGACGACCAACATATAAGCACATCTTGGGGTTCGACAACCATGGATATCGCTTTGGGACCCCAAAATGGTGAGTAATACTCCATGAAAGAGCCCAGAATCGGACAAACCTACGATTATGGATGAACAATATGTAAACGTACCGTGAGGTTCCTCAATCAGGGAAATCGCTTAGGGACCCCAAATCAATGAGTAATAGTCCATGGAATGGGCCAGAATAGGCCCAAACAGCGAGTCTTGACGACCAACACATAAGCACACCTTGGGGTTCGACAACCATGGAAATCGCTTTGGGACCCCAAAATGGTGAGTAATAGTCCAAGAAATGGGCCAGAATCAGCCAAAACTGCGAATGTTGATGACCGACATGTAAACGCACCCCGGGATTCATGAATCATGGAAATTGTTCAGGGACACCAAATCAATGAGTGATAGTCGACGAAACGGGCCAGAATCAGCCAAAACTCGGAGTGTTGATGACCGACACCTAAACACACCCCGGTGTTCGTCAATCATGGAAATCATTCCGGGACCCCAAAATAGTGACTAATAGTCCTAGAAACGGGCCAGAATGTGCCAAAACTGCGAGTGTTGATGACCGACACATAAGCGCACCTTGGGGTTCAACAACTATGGAGATTTTTCGGGACCCCAAAATGGTGAGTAATAGTCCACAAAACGGGTCAGAATTTTCCAAAACTATGTGTGTTGACGACGGACATGTAAACGCACCCCGGGGATCGTCAATTGTGGAAATCGTTCTGGGCCCCAAAACGGTGAGTAATAGTGCACGAAATGGACCAGAATCAGCCAAAATTGTGAGTGTTGATGACCGACACGTAAACGCACCCCAGGGTTCGTCAATCGTGGAAATCACTTTGGGACCCCAAAACTGAGTATTAGTCCAAGAAACGGGCCTGAATCGGCCAAAACTGTGAGTGTTGATGACCGACACGTAAGCGCACTTTGGGGTTCAACAACCATGGAAATCGCTTTGGGACCCCAAAATGGTGAGTAATAGTCCATGAAACGGGTCAGAATCGACAAAAGCCAAGATTGTTGATGACAGACATGTAAACGCATCCCGGGGTTCGGCAATCGTGGAAATCACTCCAGGACCCCAAATCAGTGAGTAATAGTCCAAGAAACGAGCCAGAATCGGCCAAACTGTGAGTGTTGATGACCGACACGTAAGCGCACCTTGGGGTTCAACAACTCTGGAAATCGCTTCGGGCCCAAAATCGGTGAGTAATAGTCAATGAAACGGGTGAGAATTGGCCAAAATTGTGAGTGTTGACGACGGACACGTAAACGCACCCCGGGGATCGTCAATCGTGGAAATCGCTCTGGGACCCCAAAACACTGAGTAATAGTGCATGAAACGGACCAGAATAGGCCAAAATTGTGAGTGTTGATGAATGACAAGTAAACGTGCCCTGGGGTTCGTAATCGTGGAAATCACTTCGGGACCCCAAAACTGAGTAATAGTCCAAGAAATGGGCCAGAATCGGCCAAAACTACGAGTCTTGACGACCAACATATAAGCACATCTTGGGTTCGACAACCATGGAAATAGCTTTGGGACCCCAAAATGGTGAGTAATACTCCATGAAAGAGCCCAGAATCGGACAAATGTAGGATTATTGATGAACGATACATAAACGTACCGCGGGGTTCGTCAATCATGGAAATCGCTCAGGGACCCATAATCAATAAGTAATAGTCCGTAAAAAGGGCCAGAATCGGCCCAAACTGCGAGTCTTGACAACCAACACATATGCACACCTTGGGGTTCGAAAACCATGAAAATCGCTTTGGGACCCCAAAATGGTGAGTAATAATCCAAGAAACGGGCCAGAATCGACCAAAACTGCGATTGTTCGTGACCGACACGTGAATGCACCCCGGGATTCGTGAATCATGGAAATCGTTGAGGGACACCAAATGAATGAGTGATAGTCCATGAAATTGGCCAGAATCCGCCAAAACTGTGAGTGTTGATGACCGACAACTAAACACACCCCGGTGTTCGTCAATCGTGGAAATCACTCCGGGACCCCAAATTAGTGAGTAATAGTCCTAGAAACGGGCCAGAATCGGCCAAAACTGCGAGTGTTGATGACTGACACGTATGCGCACCTTGGCGTTCAATAACTATGGAAATTGCTTCGGGCCCAAAATCGGTGAGTAATAGCCAACGAAACGGGTAAGAATTGGCCAAAACTGTGAGTGTTGACGATGGACACGTAAACGCACCCCGGGGATCGTCAATCGTGGAAATCGCTCTAGGACCCCAAAACACTGAGTAATAGTGCATGAAACAGACTAGAATAGGCCAAAATTGTGAGTGTTGATGACCGACACGTAAACGTGCCCTGGGTTCGTCAATCGTGGAAATCACTTCGAGACCCCAAAACTGAGTAATAGTCCAAGAAACGGGCCAGAATCGGCCCAAACTGCGAGTCTTGACAACCAACATATAAGCACATCTTGGGGTTCGACAACCATGGATATCGCTTTGGGACCCCAAAATGGTGAGTAATACTCCATGAAAGAGCCCAGAATCGGACAAACCTACGATTATGGATGAACAATACGTAAACGTACCGTGAGGTTCGTCAATCAGGGAAATCGCTTAGGGACCCCAAATCAATGAGTAATAGTCCATGGAATGGGCCAAAATCGGGCCAAACAGCGAGTCTTGACGACCAACACATAAGCACAACTTGGGGTTCGACAACCATGGAAATCGCTTTGGGACCCCAAAATTGTGAGTAATAGTCCAAGAAACGGGCCAGAATCGGCCAAAACTGCGAATGTTGATGACCGACATGTAAATGCACCCCGGGATTCATGAATCATGGAAATTGTTCAGGGACACCAAATCAATGAGTGATAGTCGACGAAACGGGCCAGAATCAGCCAAAACTCGGAGTGTTGATGATCGACACCTAAACACACCCCGGTGTTCGTCAATCATGGAAATCACTCCGGGACCCCAAAATAGTGAGTAATAGTCCTAGAAACGGGCCAGAATGAGCCAAAACTGCGAGTGTTGATGACCGACACATAAGCGCACCTTGGGGTTCAACAACTATGGAGATTTTTCGGGACCCCAAAACGGTGAGTAATAGTCCACAAAACGGGTCAGAATTTTCCAAAACTAAGTGTGTTGACGACGGACACGTCAACGCACCCCGGGGATCGTCAATTGTGGAAATCGTTCTGGGCCCCAAAACGGTGAGTAATAGTGCACGAAATGGACCAGAATCAGCCAAAATTGTGAGTATTGATGACCGACACGTAAACGCACCCCAGGGTTCGTCAATCGTGGAAATCACTTTGGGACCCCAAAACTGAGTATGTCCAAGAAACGGGCCAAAATCGGCCCAAACTGCGACTCTTGACGACCAACACGTAAGCACACCTTCGGGTTCGACAACCATGGAAAGCACTTCCGGACCCCCAAACTGTGAGTAGTAGTCCATGAAAGAGCCCAGCATCGGACAAACCTAGGAATGTTGATAAACGATACATAAACGCACCCCGGGGTTCTTCAAT
>NC_041391.1:720102002-720106549 GCF_002162155.2 Triticum dicoccoides | reverse complement strand
GTTCTTCAATCATGGTAATCGCTCAGGGACCCCAAATTAGTGAGTAATAGTCCACGAAATGGACCAGAATCAGCCAAAATTGTGAGTATTGATGACCGACACGTAAACGCACCCCAGGGTTCGTCATTCGTGGAAATCACTTTGGGACCCCAAAACTGAGTAATAGTCCAAGAAATGGGCCAGAATCGGCCCAAACTGCGAGTCTTGACGACCAACACGTAAGCACACCTTCGGGTTCGACAACCATGGAAATCGCTTCCGGACACCCAAACTGTGAATAGTAGTCCATGAAAGAGCCCAGCATCGGACAAACCTAGGAATGTTGATAAACGATACATAAACGCACCCCGGGGTTCGTCAATCATGGAAATCGCTCAGGGACCCCAAATCAGTGAGTAATAGTCCATGAAATGGGCCAGAATCGGCCCAAACTATGAGTGTTGATGACCGACGCATGAATGCACCCCGGTGTTCGTCAATCGTAGAAATCACTCCGGGACCCCAAAGCTGAGTAATAGTCCAAGAAACGGGCCAGAATCAGCTAAAAGTGTGATTGTTGATGACCGACACGTAAGCACACCTTGGGGTTCGACAACCATGGAAGTCGCTTTGGGACCCCAAAACGGTGAGTAATAGTCCATGAAACGGGTCAGAATCGACAAAAGCTGCGAGTGTTGATGACCGACACGTAAACGCACCCAGGGGTTCATCAATCATGGAACTCACTCCGGGACCCCAAAACAGTGAGTAATAATCCAAGAAACGAGCCAGAATCGGCCAAACTGCGAGTGTTGATGACCGACATGTAACCGCAACTTGGGGTTCAACAACTATGGAAATCGCTTCGGGCCCAAAATCGGTGAGTAATAGTCAACCAAACGTGTCAGAATTGGCCAAAACTATGAGTGTTGACGACGGTCACCTAAATGCACCCCGGGGATCGTCATTCATGGAAATCGCTTTGGGACCCCAAAATGGTGAGTAATAGTCCATGAAACGGGTCATAATCAACAAAAGTCGTGAGTGTTGATGACCTACACATAAACGCAGCCCGGAGTTCGTAAATCATGGAAATCGCTCTGGGACCCCAAAACTGAGTAATAGTCCAAGAAACGGGCCTGAATCGGCCAAAACTGTGAGTGTTGATGACCGACACGTAAGTGCACCTTGAGGTTCAACAACCATGGAAATCGCTTTGGGACCCCAAAATGGTGAGTAATAGTCCATGAAACGGGTCAGAATCGACAAAAGCCAAGATTGTTGATGACAGACATGTAAACGCATCCTGGGGTTCGGCAATCGTGGAAATCACTCCGGGACCCCAAAACAGTGAGTAATAGTCCAAGAAACGAGCCAGAATCGGCCAAACTGCGAGTGTTGATGACTGACACGTAAACGCACCTTGGGGTTCAACAACTCTGGAAATCGCTTCGGGCCCAAAATCTGTGAGTAATAGTCAATGAAACGGGTGAGAATTGGCCAAAACTGTGAGTGTTGACGACGGACACGTAAACGCACCCCAAGGATCGTCAATCGTGGAAATCGCTCTGGGACCCCAAAACACTGAGTAATAGTGCATGAAACGGACCAGGATAGGCCAATATTGTGAGTGTTGATGACCGACAAGTAAACGTGCCCTGGGGTTCGTAATCGTGGAAATCACTTCGGGACCCCAAAACTGAGTAATAGTCCAAGAAACGGGCCAGAATCGGCCAAAACTGCGAGTCTTGACGACCAACATATAAGCACATCTTGGGTTCGACAACCATGGAAATAGCTTTGGGACCCCAAAATGGTGAGTAATACTCCATGAAAGAGCCCAGAATCGGACAAATGTAGGATTATTGATGAACGATACATAAACGTACCGCGGGGTTCGTCAATCATGGAAATCGCTTAGGGACCCATAATCAATAAGTAATAGTCCATAAAAAGGGGCAGAATCGGCCCAAACTGCGAGTCTTGATGACCAACACATATGCACACCTTGGGGTTCGACAACCATGAAAATCGCTTTGGGACCCCAAAATGGTGAGTAATAGTCCAAGAAACGGGCCAGAATCGGCCAAAACTGCGATTGTTCATGACCGACACGTGAACGCACCCCGGGATTCGTGAATCATGGAAATCATTCAGGGACACCAAATGAATGAGTGGTAGTCCACGAAATTTGCAAGAATCCGCCAAAACTGTGAGTGTTGATGACCGACAACTAAACACACCCCGGTGTTGGTCAGTCGTGGAAATCACTCCGGGACCCCAAATTAGTGAGTAATAGTCCTAGAAACGGGCCAGAATCGGCCGAAACTGCGAGTGATGATGACCGACACGTATGCGCACCTTGGCGTTCAATAACTATGGAAATCGCTTCGGGCCCAAAATCGGTGAGTAATAGTCAACGAAACGTGTCAGAATTGGCCAAAACTATGAGTGTTGACGATGGACACGTAAACGCACCTCGGGGATCGTCAATCATGGAAATCGCTCTGGGACCCCAAAACACTGAGTAATAGTGCATGAAACGGACCAGAATAGGCCAAAATTGTGAGTGTTGATGACCGACACGTAAACATGCCCTGGGTTCGTCAATCGTGGAAATCACTTCGAGACCCCAAAACTGAGTAATAGTCCAAGAAACGGGCCAGAATCGGCCCAAACTGCGAGTCTTGACGACCAACATATAAGCACACCTTGGGGTTCGACAACCATGGAAATCGCTTTGGGACCCCAAAATGGTGAGTAATACTCCATGAAAGAGCCCAGAATCGGACAAACCTATGATTATGGATGAACAATACGTAAACGTACCGTGAGGTTCGTCAATCATGGAAATCGCTTAGGGACCCCAAATCAATGAGTAATAGTCCATGAAATGGGCCAGAATCGGCCCAAACAGCGAGTCTTGACGACCAACACATAAGCAAACCTTGGGGTTCGACAACCATAGAAATCGCTTTGGGACCCCAAAATGGTGAGTAATAGTCCAAGAAACGGGCCGAAATCGGCCAAAACTGCGAATGTTGATGACCGACACATAAACGCACCCCGGGATTCATGAATCATGGAAATCGTTCAGGGACACCAAATCAAAGAGTGATAGTCGACGAAACGGGCCAGAATCAGCCAAAACTCGGAGTGTTGATGACGGACACCTAAACACACCCCGGTGTTCGTCAATCATGGAAATCACTCCGGGACCCCAAAATAGTGAGTAATAGTCCTAGAAACGGGCCAGAATGAGCCAAAACTGCGAGTGTTGATGACCGACACATAAGCGCACCTTGGGGTTCAACAACTATGGAGATTTTTCGGGACCCCAAAACGGTGAGTAATAGTCCACGAAACGGGTCAGAATTTTCCAAAACTATGTGTGTTGACGACGGACACGTAAACGCACCCCGGGGATCGTCAATTGTGGAAATCGTTCTGGGCCCCAAAACGGTGAGTAATAGTGCACGAAATGGACCAGAATCAGCCAAAATTGTGAGTATTGATGACCGACACGTGAACGCACCCCAGGGTTCGTCAATCGTGGAAATCACTTTGGGACCCCAAAACTGAGTAATAGTCCAAGAAACGGGCCAGAATCGGCCCAAACTGCGACTCTTGACGACCAACACGTAAGCACACCTTCGGGTTCGACAACCATGGAAATCGCTTCCGGACCCCCAAACTGTGAGTAGTAGTCCATGAAAGAGCCCAGCATCGGACAAACCTAGGAATGTTGATAAACGATACATAAACGCACCCCGGGGTTCGTCAATCATGGAAATCGCTCAGGGACCCCAAATCAGTGAGTAATAGTCCATGAAATGGGCCAGAATCGGCCCAAACTGCGAGTATTGATGACCGACACATGAATGCACCCCGGTGTTCGTCAATCGTAGAAATCACTCCGGGACGCCAAAGATGAGTAATAGTCCAAGAAATGGGCCAGAATCAGCTAAAACTAAGATTGTTGATGACCGACACGTAAGCGCACCTTGGGGTTAAACAACCATGGAAGTCGCTTTGGGACCCCAAAACGGTGAGTAATAGTCCATGAAACGGGTCAGAATTGGCCAAACGCACCCAGGGGTTCATCAATCAAGGAACTCACTACGGGACCCCAAAACAGTGAGTAATAGTCCAAGAAACGAGCCAGAATAGGCCAAACTGCGAGTGTTGACGACCGACATGTAACCGCAACTTGGGGTTCAACAACTATGGAAATTGCTTCGGGCCCAAAATTGGTGAGTAATAGTCAACCAAACGGGTCAGAATTGGCCAAAACTATGAGTGTTGATGACGGTCACCTAAATGCACCCCGGGGATCTTCATTCGTGGAAATCGCTTTGGGACCCCAAAATGGTGAGTAATAGTCCATGAAACGGGTCATAATCAACAAAAGTCGTGAGTGTTGATGACCTACACATAAACGCACCCCGGGGTTCCTCAATCGTGGAAATCGCTCCGGGACCCCAAAACTGAGTAATAGTCCACGAAACGGGCCTGAATCGGCCAAAACTGTGAGTGTTGATGACCGACACGTAAGCGCACCTTGGGAT
>NC_041391.1:720037905-720101675 GCF_002162155.2 Triticum dicoccoides | reverse complement strand
ACCATGGAAATCGCTTTGGGACCCCAAAATGGTGAGTAATAGTCCATGAAACGGGTCATAATCAACAAAAGTCGTGAGTGTTGATGACCTACACATAAACGCATCCCGGGGTTCGGCAATCGTGGAAATCACTCCGGGACCCCAAAACAGTGAGTAATAGTCCAAGAAACGAGCCAGAATCGGCCAAACTGTGAGTGTTGATGACCGACACGTAAGCGCACCTTGGGGTTCAACAACTCTGGAAATCGCTTCGGGCCCAAAACCGGTGAGTAATAGTCAACGAAACGGGTGAGAATTGGCCAAAACTGTGAGTCTTGACGACGGACACGTAAACGCACCCCGGGGATCATCAATCGTGGAAATCGCTCTGGGACCCCAAAACACTGAGTAATAGTGCATGAAACGGACCAGAATAGGCCAAAATTGTGAGTGTTGATTACCGACAAGTAAATGTGCCCTGGGGTTCGTAATCGTGGAAATCACTTCGGGACCCCAAAGCTGAGTAATAGTCCAAGAAACGGGCCAGAATCGGCCAAAACTGCGAGTCTTGACAACCAACATATAAGCACATCTTGGGTTCGACAACCATGGAAATAGCTTTGGGACCCCAAAATGGTGAGTAATACTCCATGAAAGAGCCCAGAATCGGACAAATGTAGGATTATTGATGAACGATACATAAATGTACCGCGGGGTTCGTCAATCATGGAAATCGCTCAGGGACCCATAATCAATAAGTAATAGTCCATAAAAAGGGCCAGAATCGGCCCAAATTGTGAGTCTTGACGACCAACACATATGCACACCTTAGGGTTCGACAACCATGAAAATTGCTTTGGGACCCCAAAATGGTGAGTAATAGTCCAAGAAACGGGCCAGAATCGGCCAAAACTGCGATTGTTCGTGACCGATACGTGAACGCACCCCGGGATTCGTGAATCATGGAAATCGTTCAGGGACACCAAATGAATGAGTGATAGTCCATGAAATTGGCCAGAATCCGCCAAAATTGTGAGTGTTGATAACCGACAACTAAACACACCCCGGGATTCGTCAATCGTGGAAATCACTCCGAGACCCCAAAATAGTGAGTAATAGTCCTAGAAACGGGCCAGAATCAGCTAAAACTGTGATTGTTGATGACCGACACGTAAGCGCACCTTGGGGTTAAACAACCATGGAAGTCGCTTTGGGACCCCAAAACGGTGAGTAATAGTCCACGAAACGGGTCAGAATCGACAAAAGACGCGAGTGTTGATGACCGACACGTAAACGCACCCAGGGGTTCATCAATCATGGAACTCACTCCGGGACCCCAAAATAGTAAGAGTCCAAGAAACGAGCCAGAATCGGCCATACTGCGAGTGTTGATGACCGACATGTAAGCGCACCTTGGGGTTCAACAACTATGGAAATCGCTTCGGGCCCAAAATCGGTGAGTAATAGTCAACCAAACGGGTCAGAATTGGCCAAAACTATGAGTGTTGACGACGGTCACCTAAATGCACCCCGGGGATCGTCATTCGTCGAAATTGCTTTGGGACCCCAAAATGGTGAGTGATAGTCCATGAAACGGGTCATAATCAACAAAAGTCATGAGTGTTGATGACCGACACATAAACGCAGCCCGGGGTTCTTCAATCGTGGAAATCGCTCCGGGACCCCAAAACTGATTAATAGTCCAAGAAACGGGCCTGAATCGGCCAAAACTGTGAGTGTTCATGACCGACATGTAAGCGCACCTTGGGGTTCAACAACCATGGAAATCACTATGGGACCCCAAAATGGTGAGTAGTAGTCCATGAAACGGGTCAGAATCGACAAAGGCCAAGATTGTTGATGACAGACATGTAAATGCATTCCGGGGTTCGACAATCGTGGAAATCACTCCGGGACCCCAAAACAGTGAGTAATAGTCGAAGAAACGAGCCAGAATCAGCCAAACTGCGAGTGTTGATGACCAACATGTAAGCGCACCTTGGGGTTCATCAACTCTGGAAATCACTTCGGGCCCAAAATCGGTGAGTAATAGTCAATCAAATGGGTGAGAATTGGCCAAAACAGTGAGTGTTGACGACGGACACGTAAACGCACCCCGGGTATCGTCAATCGTGGAAATCGCTCTGGGACCCCAAAACACTGAGTAACAGTGCATGAAACGGACCAGAATAGGCCAAAATTATGAGTGTTGATGAACGACACGTAAACGTGCCCTGGGGTTCATAATCGTGGAAATCACTTCGGGACCCCAAAACTGAGTAATAGTCCAAGAAATGGGCAAGAATCGGCCATGGAAATAGCTTTGGGACCCCAAAATGATGAGTAATACTCCATGAAAGAGCCCAGAATCGGACAAATGTAGGATTATTGATGAACGATACCTAAACGTACCGCGGGGTTCGTCAATCATGGAAATCGCTCAGGGACCCATAATCAATAAGTAATAGTCCATAAAAAGGGCCAGAATCGGCCCAAACTGCGAGTCTTGACAACCAACACATATGCACACCTTGGGGTTCGACAACCACGAAAATCGCTTTGGGACCCCAAAATGGTGAGTAATAGTCCAAGAAACGGGCCAGAATCGGCCAAAACTGCGATTGTTCGTGACCGACACGTGAACGCACCCCGGCATTCGTGAATCATGGAAATCGTTCAGGGACACCAAATGAATGAGCCAAAATCCGCCAAAACTGCGAGTGTTGATGACCCACAACTAAACACACCCCGGTGTTCCTCAATCGGTTAAATCACTCCGGGACCCCAAAATAGTGAGTAATAGTCCTAGAAACGGGCCAGAATCGGCCAAAACTGCGAGTGTTGATGACCGACACGTATGCGCACCTTGGTGTTCAATAACTATGGAAATCACTTTGGGCCCAAAATCGGTGAGTAATAGTCAACGAAACGGGTCAGAATTAGCCAAAACTATGAGTGTTGACGACGGACACGTAAACGCATCCCGGGGATCGTCAATCGTGGTAATCGCTCTGGGACCCCAAAATGCTGAGTAATAGTGCATGAAACGGACCAGAATGGGCCAAAATTGTGAGTGTTGATGACCGACACGTAAAAATTGAGTAATAGTCCAAGAAACGGGCCAGAATCGGCCCAAACTGCGAGTCTTGAAGACCAACATATAAGCACACCTTGGGCTTCAACAACCATGGAAATCGCTTTGGGACCCCAAAATGGTGAGTAATACTCCATGAAAGAGCCCAGAATCGGACAAACCTAGGATTATTGATGAACAATACGTAAATGTACCGCGGGGTTCGTCAATCATGGAAATCGCTCGGGGACACCAAATCAATGAGTGATAGTCGACGAAACGGGCCAGAATCAGCCAAAACTCTGAGTGTTAATGACCGACACCTAAACACACCCCGGTGTTCGTCAATCATGGAAATCACTCCGGGACCCCAAAATGGTGCGTAATAGTCCAAGAAACGGGCCAGAATCGGCCAAAACTGCGAATGTTGACGACCGACACATAAACGCACCCCGGGATTCATGAATCATGGAAATAGTTCAGGGACACCAAATCAATGAGTGATAGTTGACGAAACGGGGCAGAATCAGCCAAAACTGCGAGTGTTGATGACCGACACATAAGCGCACCTTGGGGTTCAACAACTATGGAGATTTTTCGGGACCCCAAAACGGTGAGTAATAGTCCATGAAACGGGTCAGAATCGACAAAAACCACGAGTGTTGATAACCGACACGTAAACGCACCCCGGGGTTCGTCAATCGTGGAACTCACTCCGGGACCCCAAAACAGTGAGTAACAGTCCAAGAAACGGGCCAGTATCGGCCAAAACTGCGAGTGTTGATGACCGACACGGAAGCGCACCTTGGGGTTCAACAACTATGGAAATCGCTTTGGGCCCAAAATCGGTGAGTAATAGTGAATGAAACGGGTCAGAATTGGCCAAAACTATGACTGTTGATGACGGTCACGTAAATGCACTCCGGGGATCGTCATTTGTGGAAATCGCTTTGGGACCCCAAAACGGTGAGTAATAGTCCATGAAATGGGTCATAATCAACAAAAGTCGCGAGTGTTGATGACCGACACGTACACGCACCCCGGGGTTCGTCAATCATGGAAATCGCTCCGGGAGCCCAAAACTGAGTAATAGTCCAAGAAACGGGCCTGAATCAGCCAAAACTGTGAGTGTTGATGACCGACACGTAAGCGCATCTTGGGGTTCAACAACCATGGAAATCGCTTTGGGACCCCAAAATGGTGAGTAATATCCATGAAACGGGTTAGAATCGACAAAAGCCAAGATTGTTGATGACAGACATGTAAACGCATGTCGGGGTTCGTCAATCGTGGAAATCACTCCGGGACCCCAAAACAGTGAGTAATAGTCCAAGAAACGAGCCAGAATCGGCCAAACTGCGAGTGTTGATGACTGACACGTATGCGCACCTTGGGGTTCAACAACTCTAGAAATCGCTTTGGGCCCAAAATCGGTGAGTAATAGTCAATGAAACGGGTGAGAATTGGCCAAAACTATGAGTGTTGACGACGGACACGTAAACACATCCCGGGGATCGTCAATCGTGGAAATCGCTCTGGGACCCCAAAACACCTAGTAATAATGCATGAAATGGACGAGAATAGGCCAAAATTGTGAGTGTTGATGACCGACACGTAAACGTGCTATGGGGTTCGTCAATCGTGGAAATCGCTTCGGGACCCCAAAACTGAGTAATAGTCCAAGAAACGGGCCAGAATCGGCCCAAACTGCGAGTCTTGACGACCAACATATATGCACATCTTTGGTTCGACAACCATGGAAATAGCTTTGGGATACCAAAATGGTGAGTAATACTCCGTGAAAGAGCCCACAATCGGACAAACATAGGATTATTGATGAACGATACATAAAAGTACCGCGGGGTTCGTCAATCATGGAAATCGCTCTGGGACCCCAAATCAGTAAGTAATAGTCCATAAAAAGGGCCAGAATCGGCCCAAACTGCGAGTCTTGACGACCAACACATAAGCACACCTTGGGGTTTGACAACCATGAAAATCGCTTTGGGACCCCAAAATGGTGAGTAATAGTCCAAGAAACGGGCCAGAATCGGCCAAAACTGTGATTGTTCTTGACTGACACGTAAACGCACCACGGGATTCGTGAATCATGGAAATCGTTCAGGGACACCAAATCAATGAGTTGTAGTCCACGAAACGGGCCAGAATCAGCCAAAATTGTGAGTGTTGATGACCGACACCTAAACACACCCCGGTGTTCGTCAATCTGGAAATCACTCCGGGACCCCAAAATAGTGAGTAATAGTCCAAGAAACGGGCCAGAATCGGCCAAAACTGCGAGTGTTGATGACCGACACGTATGCGCACCTTGGGGTTCAATAACTATGGAAATCGCTTCGGGCCCAAAATCGGTGAGTAATAGTCCAAGAAATGGGCCAAAATCGGCCAAAACTATGATTGTTGATGACGGACACGTAAGCGCACCTTGGGGTTAAACAACCATGGAAATCGCTTTGGGACCCCAAAACGGTGAGTAATAGTCCTTGAAACGGGTCAGAATCGACAAAAGCCGCGAGTGTTGATGACCGACACGTAAACGCACCCCGGGGTTCGTCAATCGTGGAACTCACTCCGGGACCCCAAAACGGGCCAGTATCGGCCAAAGCTGCGAGGGTTGATGACCGACACGTAAGCGCACCTTGGGGTTCAACAACTATGGAAATCGCTTTGGGCCCAAAATTGATGAGTAATAGTCAACGAAACGGGTCAGAATTGGCCAAAACAATGAGTGTTGATGACGGTCACGTAAATGCACCCCGGGGATCGTCATTCATGGAAATCGCTTTGTGGCCCCAAAACGATGAGTAATAGTCCATCAAATGGGTCATAATCAACAAAAGTCGCGAGTGTTGATGACCGACACGTAAGCGCACCTTGGGGTTCAACAACTCTGGAAATCGCTTTGGGACCCCAAAATGGTGAGTAATAGTCCATGAAATGGGTCAGAATCAACAAAAGCCAAGATTGTTGATGACAGACATGTAAACGCATCCTGGGGTTCGTCAATCGTGGAAATCACCCCAGGACCCCAAAACAGTTAGTAATAGTCCAAGAAACGAGCCAGAATCGGCCAAACTGCGAGTGTTGATGACCGACATGTAAGCGCACCTTAGGGTTCAAAAACTGCGGAAATCGCTTCGGGCCCAAAATCGGTGAGTAATAGTCAATGAAACGGGTGAGAATTGGCCAAAACTATGAGTGTTGACGACGGACACGTAAACACATCCCGGGGATCGTCAATCGTGGAAATCGCTCTGGGACCCCAAAACACTAAGTAATAGTGCATGAAACGGACGAGAATAGGCCAAAATTGTGAGTGTTGATGACCGACACGTAAACGTGCCCTGGGGTTCGTCAATCGTGGAAATCACTTCGGGACCCCAAAACTGAGTAATAGTCCAAGAAACGGGCCAGAATCGGCCCAAACTGCGAGTCTGGACGACCAACGTATAAGCACATCTTGGGTTCGACAACCATGGAAATAGCTTTGGGACCCCAAAATTGTGAGTAATACTTCGTGAAAGATCCCAAGAAATGGGCCAGTATCGGCCAAAACTGCGAGTGTTGATGACCGACACGTAAGCGCACCTTGGGGTTCAACAACTATGGAAATCGCTTCGGGCCCAAAATCGATGAGTAATAGTCAACGAAACGGGTCAGAATTGGCCAAAACAATGAGTGTTGATGACGGTCACGTAAATGCACCCCGGGGATCGTCATTCATGGAAATCGCTTTGTGGCCCCAAAACGGTGAGTAATAGTCCATGAAACGGGTCATAATCAACAAAAGTCGCGAGTATTGATGACCGACACGGAAGCGCACCTTGGGGTTCAACAACTCTCACATCATTGATGGAGGGGTTCATCGTCTTCCACGGACCTTCGTCTCGCCTCTGTCACCCATGGTTCGTTCTCATGAACGCTTTTTGATTGCGGAGGTCATGCCGGCTCCGCCTCTGGATCAGATGGGGCAGGTACGTGAGCAGGTGGTTGAGCTCGTCAACCACATGGGTTTTCATGTTCGTTCTGCTCAGCCTTGGATTTCTGGTGTGGGTTTATTTGAGGTCAGAGATGCTGGTGAGAGTTTTGCTTTGGTTCAGATGCCTCCTCAAGATCTTGGTCTGGATCGTTTTGTTCATTTTATGAGACACGACCATGGTGAGGGGTTTTGTGGGGTTCAAGGTTTTCGTCAGGGCTGCCTAATGTTTCTGGGTGTCCCTCTTGATCTGCGTAATGAGGAGAACTTAAGGGCTGCAGTTAATACTTTTGGAAAATTCCATCATTGGATTAGTGATGATCTGTATCTTGTCAGATCGATAGTTTTTGCTTCTTTTCCAGAGGACATACTAGTTCCCAGGGATGTGGTATTCTCTGACTATGCATATTGGGGAGGTGCAAAAGTGTCTTGGACTGCACCTTGCTATATTCTTGGTGCTAATTTTGCGGAGCAAATGCCGCAAGATGAAGACCCCATGCCCATCGATGGAAACCCTCATCCCTTGCCCGGGCACTTGATCCATGAAGACAGTATCTTTGCTCTGCCGCCTTAACCTGCGCTTGGGTGGAATGATGTGCTGCCGCCGCCGCCCCCTGTGGATGTGAATCAGGGTGGAGGATGGGGTTGGGATGACGATGCGCAAGCTCCTGCAGATGATCCAGTAAATGTAGTAGTCCCTGATCAGGAATCCATTGTCATAAATCAGCAAGATTTTTCAGGCTCTGTTAATCAGTCTGACAGTTCTATTCCGCTTGATCCGCCTGTGTTCGTGCATTTGGATGCCGTTGAAGTTGAGGATCATCCACATGTTGTGGTTGCCGAGCCTGAACAGTTGCACTCGGTGATTGCTCCGTTGGATGCTGGGGATCTGGTGCCAGCAGTGGTGGTTGATCCTGGTAATGATTTTCAGCCTCCTGACGCTGTTTTGGGTAATGACATTCAGAATGCTGCTCTGCCTGCTGACCCTGATGCTTGGGCCATAGTGCCATATCAGTAGCCTATAGTGCCCCGGCAGGATCTTTTTGTTGGGCGTCTGAATGTGGTGTACGGCCCACCTTTGCCGCCGGAGATGGCTTGGAGAAGGACCTTTGATACCCTTTTGGGTCGTTGCTCTACTATGCATGTTGCAAAGCAAGTTTTTCAGGCTTTGTTTCAGCCTCTGGTTCTTTCCAAGAGATCTTGGTCATTGGCGTTTGAGAAGGTTAGCTGGGTTTCGGAATTAATTCCTATTGATTCTGCTGGCATAGTTGTCCCATTGTCAGTTGCTTCGCCTCCCAGTGGGCCTGCTTGTGCGTTGTTAGCTGACAGTTCTCAGGAGTTGGAGCGGGGCTTTGGTCTGCAGCCTGTTCCTGCTGTTGAGGAGCAGTTTTCTTTCTCTGCTCCTGCCCCAAAGATGAAGCGAGTGACCAAACGTGGTCGTGCTCCCATTGTAGACTCTGACCTGCGCCGTTGCACTCGTAGCTCTGTAAAGAGGGATGGTTTTAAGCCTGTGCTGCAAGCCCTGCCATTGACGGAGCCCAAGAAGAAGAAGCCTCGCTCAAAACCCTTTGCGGATGATGATCATGTTCCTAGATCGACTCCAGTGCCTCCTCCAACGCCACTTCTTCACATTTAGCAAATTGGAGTTGACCTGGGTATTGCTGCCGACAAGCTTTCTGCGGATGCACTTATGGCGGATCCTTCCTCTGCTAAGGGCAATTCGTCAGATGTTTAGTTCGGGTTATGATTGCGGGGTGTGGTCGACTCATAACCAGACTATTTATCGTAGGTTTATTTTATGTCTCTTTTGTTAGGGAGTTGTTGATGATCATTATCAAGGCATGTTTACTTTCTTCGGCTATGTAGCGGGTTTGAACTGTGGTCTGTGATGCCTGCTACGCAGGCATGCTCCTAAAATCTGTAAACAATGTGTTTTATGGATCCTCGATCTACTAGAAGTTGGCGTGTAATGTGTTGGAACGTTCGAGGTCTTAATTCTGATGATCGCCAACGTGCTGTTCGTAATAAGGTGGAGGAAAGCATGGTGTCTGTGGTATATCTACAAGAGACGAAAATGGAGTGCATTGATTCCATGACTGTCCGAAAATTTTGCCCCCGTCGTTTTGACTCATTCGTTTTCAGTCCTTCGGTTGGGGCCTCGGGTGGCATAGTTGTGATGTGGAACTCCTCTGTTCTCTATGGTCCGTTAATGGAGGTGAAGCATTTTGGTATTGTTGTCCAATTCACTTCCAAGCATAATAATGAAATTTGGACGTTGGTTAATGTCTATGGGCCATGCAGAGGCCAAGCTAGAGATGACTTTGTCGACTGGCTCTACCATCTTTCCATACCTGACTCTGCTAATTGGCTGGTACTGGGGGATTTTAATTTTATTAGATCAACTGAGAACAGAAATCTCCCTGGGGGAGATACTAATGATATTTTTATCTTTAATGAGATTATTGGGCATCTTGGTCTGCTTGAATTACCTATTAAGGGAAGATCATTCACTTGGTCAAATATGCAAGATAATCCTCTTCTTGAGCAGCTAGACTGGTTTTTTACCTCTGCGAATTGGATTTCCTGTTACCCTTCCACTCAGGTGTTGCCACTTGCAAGGACTGCTTCAGATCATGTGCCTTGTGTGGTGGCAATCAACACCTCTATTCCCAAATGCAATATCTTTTGTTTTGAGAATTATTGGGTGGAGTTGCAGGGTTTTCTCGATTGTGTGTCTGCCTCTTGGTCTTCTACTACAAACAAAGCACACATTACTGCAACTATTGCTGCTAAGTTCAAATCCTTGAGGAGAGATCTCAAGAGTTGGCATATGAATGTCTCCAAAATGAAGGTTTTAATTGCTAAATGCAACAGAGTGGTTCTCATTTTGGATTGTTTGGATGAGTTGAGGCCCCTATTCAGGCATGAATTCAATTTCAGAAATCTTGTTAAGCTGCACCTGGAGCATCTCCTACACCTACAGTATCTATATTGGAGGAAAAGGTGTACTATTAGATCCATTAAAGTGGGGGAGGAGAACACTAAAAAAATTCATGCCTTGGCTTCTGAAAGATATAGGCATAACTCCATTGCTTCTTTACGGCTGGAGGATGGCTCTGTGGTGTCTGATCATGAGCAATTGGCAGCTGCTCTATGGCTTAATTTCAAGAACAGAATGGGCACTAGTCATGGGATTGAAATGTGTTTTGATCTCTCCTCTATTTTGGATAGGGTGGAGGGTTTGGATTCCTTGACTAAAGTGTTCTCCAAGGAGGAGATGGATAACACTGTTAAGAACATGCCTATTGATAAGTCACCTGGCCCTGATGGATTTAATGGCTTGTTTTTCAAAAAATGTTGGCATATAACAGCAAGGATTTCTATGCTTTGGCTGCTGCTTTTCATGAAGGGACTGCTAATCTTGAGAATATTAACTATTCATACATCACTCTGGTACCAAAGAAGAGGTCTCCTGAATCTGTCAATGACTTTAGACCAATCTCTCTTACTGGTATGGGGGTTAAGTTTCTTTCAAAGATGGCTGCAAACAGGCTTCAGTTGGATATCATGAGATGTTTGCACAAAAACCAATATGGTTTTATCAAGTCAAGAACTATCCAGGACTATGTGGCTCGGACACTTGAATACTTGCATCAATGCCACCAGTCTAAAAGGCCTATTGTTATTCTTAAGTTAGACTTTGAGAAAGCTTTTGATTCAATTGAGCATGAGGCTATATTTCAGATTTTGAGACACAAAGGTTTCAATGAGAAATGGATTTCCTGGGTTAAGCAGTTCCTTGCTTCTGGTACTTCTTCTGTTTTGCTTAATGGAGTACCTGGTAAGCAAATTACCTGCAAGAAAGGTGTTAGGCAGGGTGACCCTCTCTCTCCACTCCTGTTTGCAATTGCTGCTGATTTGTTGCAATCAGTTGTGAATGATATGTTTCATAAGGGACTTTTGGAGCTTCCCATTCCCTGTCATGACAAGGACTACCCCATTATTCAGTATGCTGATGACACCCTAATCATATTGCCTGCTGAGGAACCTCAATTGGTTGCTTTGAAGGAGATGTTACTTCTGTTCTCCAAGTCCACTGGGTTGCATGTCAACTATCATAAGTCTTCTATGCTTCCTATTAATGTTGATCCAGTGGAGATAGCTAGGCTGGCTTCAGTCTTTGGTTGTGTGGTTGGCTCTCTGCCTTTTACCTATCTTGGGCTACCTGTGGGAATCAACAAACCCAAGATTCTAGACTTAATGCCTTTGGTGGATAGTATGGAGAGGAAACTTTCTGTAAGCTCCTCCTTCCTTGCTCATGGAGGAAGGCTACAGTACTTGATCTCTGCTCTATCTTCTGTTCCTATTTTTTCATCTGCAGTTTGGACCTGCCTCCTGGTATTTTAAAGCAACTGGAGAGAATTCAGAGGCAGTGCCTTTGGAGAAAGTATGGACAGGAGTCTGGTCAGTCTTTGGCTGCTTGGAGCTTGGTTTGCAGACCAAAGAATAAAGGTGGGCTGGGTATTTTGAATTTGGGGCTGCAGAATGAAGCCCTACTCCTCAAACATGTTAGTAAGTTCTACAATAAAGTTGATGTTCCCTGGGTGCATTTGATTTGGAATACTTACTATCATGGTAGAGTCCCTCATGCCACAACTATTTGTGGTTCCTTCTGGTGGAGGGATATTTGCAAGTTAATGGATAAGTTCAGGATGGTCTGTGCTATGCATGTTCATAGGGGTGACAGAGTTCTGTTTTGGTCTGATTCTTGGTCTTTCGGAGATTCCAGTGTACCACTTGATCAAAGATTTGCAAGACTATTCTCCTTTGTCATCGACCCTCTTATTTCTGCTACTGAGGTTTTTGACATGTTTGAGCTCACTCCTTTATTTCATTTACCACTCTCTGAGAGAGCTTTTGTTGAGTTGCAGTCATTGCAATCCTTGCTTGCAAATTCAAATCTTAATCACCAGTTGAATGATGTTTGGGTTTGGAAAGAGGATGGAAAAGATAACTCTGCCAAGAAATATTATACCTTCTTGCATAAGCAGATTGTGTCAAACCCAATATTGTCCTGGATTTGGGCTAGTTGTTGCACCTTGAGGATCAAGTTCTTTGCTTGGATGTTGATCATGGATCGGCTGAATACACAAGATATGCTGGAGAGAAGGCACTGGAATGTTTCTGACTCAAATTTGTGTGTGTTGTGTCCCACGCACACCAAGGAGGACAGGGATCATCTTTTCTTCCAGTGTAACTTTAGTTGCAGGGTCTGGAACTACCTTCAGATCAGCTGGCCTGCTGGAGATGACATGACTGCCATTGCTTATCAAGCTAGAAGGGATTTTGCAAGGCCTTTCTTCTCTGAAGTTGTTTTTCTAGCTTGCTGGAATATCTGGAATGTTAAAAATGACAGGGTTTTCAGGAATATCAAACCATCTTTTCGTAGGTGGAGAGCTTCTTTTATTTTGGACGTTTCTCTTTTAGTTCATAGGATTAAACCCAAATTCAAAGATGATCTGATTAGATGGATCTCTTTTTTGCCTCCTTGAGGTTAGCTTTTTCACCTTACCTTGCATTTTTTTTCTTTTAGGGTCTCCCTGACCTTGTAATTACTGCACATATGTATTTTTGTTTGGGAGTAATAAAATTGATGTGGGGCCTAAGCCCTACAGTTTCAGGTCAAAAAAAACTCTGGAAATCGCTTTGGGACCCCAAAATGGTGAGTAATAGTCCATGAAACGGGTGAGAATCGACAAAAGCCTAGATTGTTGATGACAGACATGTAAACGCATCTCGGGGTTCGTCAATCGTGGAAATCACTCCAGGACCCCAAAACAGTTAGTAATAGTCCAAGAAACGAGCCAGAATCGGCCAAACTGCGAGTGTTGATGACCGACATGTAAGCGCACCTTAGGGTTCAACAACTGCGGAAATTGCTTCGGGCCCAAAACCGGTGAGTAATAGTCAACGAAACGGGTGAGAATTGGCCAAAACTGTGAGTGTTGATGACGGACACGTAAACGCACCCCGGGGATCGTCAATCATGGAAATCCCTTTGGGACCCCAAAACACTGAGTAATAGTGCATGAAACGGACCAGAATAAGCCAAAATTGTGAGTGTTGATTACCGACAAGTAAATGTGCCCTGGGGTTCGTAATCGTGGAAATCACTTCGGGACCCCAAAACTGAGTAATAGTCCAAGAAACGGGCCAGAATCAGCCAAAACTGCGAGTCTTGACGACCAACATATAAGCACATCTTGGGTTCGACAACCATGGAAATAGCTTTGGGACCCCAAAATGGTGAGTAATACTCCGTGAAGAGCCCAAGAAACGGGCCAGTATCGGCCAAAACTGCGAGTGTTGATGACCGACACGTAAGCGCACCTTGGGGTTTAACAACTATGGAAATCGCTTCGGGCCCAAAATCGATGAGTAATAGTCAACGAAACGGGTCAGAATTGGCCAAAACAACGAGTGTTGATGAAGGGCCCCGTAAATGCACCCCGGGGATCGTCATACATGGAAATCACTTTGGGGTCCCAAAACAGTGAGTAATAGTCCATGAAACGGGTCATAATCAACAAAAGTCGTGAGTGTTGATGACCGACACGTAAGCGCACCTTGGGGTTCAACAACTCTGGAAATCGCTTTGGTACTCCAAAATGGTGAGTAATAGTCCATGAAACAGGTCAGAATCAACAAAAGCCAAGATTGTTGATGACAGACATGTAAACGCATCCCGGGGTTCGTCAATCGTGGAAATCACTCCAAGACCCCAAAACAGTTAGTAATAGTCCAAGAAATGAGCCAGAATCGGCCAAACTGTGAGTGTTGATGACCGACACGTAAGCGCACCTTAGGGTTCAACAACTACGGAAATCGCTTCGGGCCCAAAATCGGTTAGTAATAGTCAATGAAACGGGTGAGAATTGGCCAAAACTATGAGTGTTGACGACGGACACGTAAACACATCCCGGGGATCGTCAATCGTGGAAATCGCTCTGGGACCCCAAAACACTAAGTAATAGTGCATGAAACGGACGAGAATAGGCCAAAATTGTGAGTGTTGATGACCGACACGTAAACGTGCCCTGGGGTTCGTCAATCGTGGAAATCACTTCGGGACCCCAAAACTGAGTAATAGTCCAAGAAACGGGCCAGAATCGGCCCAAACTGCGAATCTGGACGACCAACATATAAGCACATCTTGGGTTCGACAACCATGGAAATAGCTTTGGGACCCCAAAATGGTGAGTAATACTCCGTGAAAGAGCCCAAGAAACGGGCCAGTATCAGCCAAAACTGCGAGTGTTGATGACCGACACGTAAGCGCACCTTGGGGTTCAACAACTATGGAAATCGCTTCGGGCCCAAAATCGATGAGTAATAGTCAACGAAACGGGTCAGAATTGGCCAAAACAATGAGTGTTGATGACGGTCACGTAAATGCACCCCGGGGATCGTCATTCATGGAAATCGCTTTGGGGCCCCAAAACGGTGAGTAATAGTCCATGAAACGGGTCATAATCAACAAAAGTCGCGAGTGTTGATGACCGACACGTAAGCGCACCTTGGGGTTCAACAACTCTAGAAATCGCTTTGGGTCCCCAAAATGGTGAGTAATAGTCCATGAAATGGGTCAGAATCGACAAAAGCCAAGATTGTTGATGACAGACATGTAAATGCATCCTGGGGTTCGTCAATCGTGGAAACACTCCAGGACCCCAAAACAGTTAGTAATAGTCCAAGAAACGAGCCAGAATCGGCCAAACTACGAGTGTTGATGACCGACACGTAAGCGCACCTTAGGGTTCAACAACTGCGGAAATCGCTTCGGGCCCAAAATCGGTGAGTAATAGTCAATGAAACGGGTGAAAATTGGCCAAAACTGTGAGTGTTGACGACGGACACGTAAACACACCCCGGGGATCGTCAATCCTGGAAATCGCTCTGGGACCCCAAAACACTGAGTAATAGTGCATGAAACGGACGAGAATAGGCCAAAATTGTGAGTGTTGATGGGGTTCGTCAATCGTGGAAATCACTTCGGGACCCCAAAACTGAGTAATAGTCCAAGAAACGGGCCAGAATCGGCCCAAACTGCGAGTCTGGACGACTAACATATAAGCAAATCTTGGGTTCGACAACCATGGAAATAGCTTTGGGAACCCAAAATGGTGAGTAATACTCTGTGAAAGAGCCCACAATCGGAAAAACATAGGATTATTGATGAACGATACATAAAAGTACCGCGGGGTTCGTCAATCATGGAAATCGCTCAGGGACCCCAAATCAATAAGTAATAGTCCATAAAAAGGGCCAGAATCGGCCCAAACTGCGAGTCTTGACGACCAACACATAAGCACACCTTGGGGTTCGACAACCATGAAAATCGCTTTGGGACCCCAAAATGGTGAGTAATAGTCCAAGAAACGGGCCAGAATCGGCCAAAACTGCGATTGTTCATGACCGACACTTAAACGCACCCTGGGATTCGTGAATCATGGAAATCGTTCAGGGAGACCAAATCAATGAGTGATAGTCCATGAAATGGGCCAGAGTCAGCCAAAACTGTGAGTGTTGATGACCGACACCTAAACACACCCCGGTGTTCGTCAATCTGGAAATCACTCCGGGACCCCAAAATAGTGAGTAATAGTCCAAGAAACGGGCCAGAATCGGAAAAAATTGCGAGTGTTGATGACCGACATGTATGCGCACATTGGGGTTCAATAACTATGGAATTCGCTTCGGGCCCAAAATCGGTGAGTAATAGTAAACGAAACGGGTCAGAATTGGCCAAAACTGTGAGTGTTGATGACGGACACGTAAACGCATCCCGGTGATCGTCAATCGTGGTAATCGCTCTCGGACCCCAAAATGTTGAGTAATAGTGCATGAAACGGACCAGAATAGGCCAAAATTGTGAGTGTTGATGACAGACACGTAAACATGCCCTGGGTTCGTCAATCGTGGAAATCACTTCGAGACCCCAAAACTGAGTAATAGTCCAAGAAGCGGGCCAGAATCGGCCCAAACTGCGAGTCTTGACGACCAACATATAAACACATATTGGGGTTCGACAACCATGGAAATCGCTTTGGGACCAAAAAATTGTGAGTAATAAACCATGAAAGAGCCCAGAATCGAACAAACCTAGGATTATTGATGAACAATACGTAAATGTACCGCGGGGTTGGTCAATCATGGAAATTGCTCAGGGACCCCAAATCAATGACTAATAGTCCATGAAATGGGCCAGAATCGACCCAAACAGCGAGTCTTGACGACCAACACATAAGCACACCTTGGGTTTCGACAACCATGGAAATCGCTTTGGGACCCCAAAATGGTGAGTAATAGTCCAAGAAACGGGCCAAAATCGGCCAAAATTGCGATTGTTGATGACCGACACGTAAACGCACCCCGGGATTCGTGAATCATGGAAATCGTTCAGGGACAGCAAATCAATAAGTGATAGTCCGCGAAACGGGCTAGAATCAGCCAAAACTCTGTGTGTTGATGACCGACACCTAAACACACCCCGGTGTTCGTCAATCATGGAAATCACTCCGGGACCCCAAAATAGTGAGTAATAGTCCTTGAAACGGGCCAGAATCGGCCAAAATTGCGAGTGTTGATGACCGACATGTATGCGCACCTTGGGGTTCAATTACTATGGAAATCGCTTCGGGCCCAAAATCGGTGAGTAATAGTAAATGAAACGGGTCAGAATTGGCCAAAACTGTGAGTGTTGACGACGGACACGTAAACGCATCCCGGGGATCGTCAATCGTGGTAATCGCTCTGGGACCCCAAAATGCTGAGTAATAGTGCATGAAACGGACCAGAATAGGCCAAAATTGTGAGTGTTGATGACACACACATAAACATGCCCTGGGTTCATCAATCGTGGAAATCACTTCGAGACCCCAAAACTGAGTAATAGTCCAAGAAACGGGCCAGAATCGGCCCAAACTGACGACCAACATATAAACACACATTGGGGTTCGACAACCATGGAAATCGCTTTGGGACCCGAAAATGGTGAGTAATACTCCATGAAAGAGCCCAGAATCGGACAAACCTAGGCTTATTGATGAACAATACGTAAACGTACCGCGGGGTTCGTCAATCAGGGAAATCGCTTAGGGACCCCAAATCAATGACTAATAGTCCATGAAATGGGCCAGAATCGGCCCAAACAGCGAGTCTTGACGACCAACACATAAGCACACCTTGGGGTTCGACAACCATGGAAATCGCTTTGGGACCCCAAAATGGTGAGTAATAGTCCAAGAAACGGGCCAAAATCAGCCAAAACTGTGATTGTTGATGACCGACACGTAAACGCACCCCGAGATTCGTGAATCATGGAAATCATTCAGGGACAGCAAATCAATGAGTGATAGTCCGCGAAACAGGCCAGAATCAGCCAAAACTCTGTGTGTTGATGACCGACACCTAAACACACCCCGGTGTTCGTCAATCGTGGAAATCACTCCGGGACCCCAAAATAGTGAGTAATAGTCCTAGAAACGGGCCAGAATCAGCCAAAACTGTGAGTGTTGATGACCGACACATAAGCGCACCTTGGGGTTCAACAACTATGGAGATTTTTCGGGACCCCAAAACGGTGAGTAATAGTCCAAGAAACGGGTCAGAATTTTCCAAAACTGTGTGTGTTGACGACGGACACGTAAACGCACCCCGGGGATCGTCAATTGTGGCAATCGTTTTGGGCCCCAAAACGGTGAGTAATAGTGCATGAAATGGACCAGAATCAGCCAAAATTGTGAGTATTGATGACCGACACGTAAACGCACCCCAGGGTTCGTCAATCGTGGAAATCACTTTGGGACCCCAAAACTGAGTAATAGTCCAAGAAACGGGCCAGAATCGGCCCAAACTGCGAGTCTTGACGACCAACACGTAAGCACACCTTCGGGTTCGACAACCATGGAAATCGCTTCTGGACCCCCAAATTGTGAGTAGTAGTCCATCAAAGAGCCCAGAATCGGACAAACCTACGAATGTTGATAAACGATACATAAACGCACCCCGGGGTTTGTCAATCATGGAAATCACTCAGGGACCCCAAATTAGTGAGTAATAGTCCAAAATGGTGAGTAATACTCCGTGAAAGAGCCCACAATCGGACAAACGTAGGATTATTGATGAACGATACATAAAAGTACCGCGGGGTTCGTCAATCATGGAAATCGCTCAGGGACCCCAAATCAATAAGTAATAGTCCATAAAAAGGCCAGAATTGGCCCAAACTGCGAGTCTTGATGACCAACACATAAGCACACCTTGGGGTTCGACAACCATGAAAATCGCTTTGGGACCCCAAAATGGTGAGTAATAGTCCAAGAAACGGGCCAGAATCGGCCAAAACTGCGATTGTTCATGACCGACACGTAAACGCACCCTGGGATTTGTGAATCATGGAAATCGTTCAGGGAGACCAAATCAATGAGTGATAGTCCATGAAACGGGCCAGAATCAGCCAAAACAGTGAGTGTTGATGACTGACACCTAAACACACCCCGGTGTTCGTCAATCTGGAAATCACTCCGGGACCCCAAAATAGTGAGTAATAGTCCAAGAAACGGGCCAGAATCGGCCAAAATTGCGAGTGTTGATGACCGACACATATGCGCACATTGGGGTTCAATAACTATGGAATTCGCTTCGGGCCCAAAATCGGTGAGTAATAGTAAACGAAACGGGTCAGAATTGGCCAAAACTGTGAGTGTTGACGACGGACACGTAAATGCATCCCGGGGATCGTCAATCGTGGTAATCGCTCTGGGACCCCAAAATGCTGAGTAATAGTGCATGAAACGGACCAGAATAGGCCAAAATTGTGAGTGTTGATGACAGACACATAAACATGCCCTGGGTTCGTCAATCGTGGAAATCACTTTGAGACCCCAAAACTGAGTAATAGTCCAAGAAACGGGCCAGAATCGGCCCAAACTGCGAGTCTTGACAACCAACATATAAACACACATTGGGGTTCGACAACCATGGAAATAGCTTTGGGACCAGAAAATGGTGAGTAATACTCCATGAAAGAGCCCAGAATCGGACAAACCTAGGATTATTGATGAACAATACGTAAACGTACCGCGGGGTTCGTCAATCATGGAAATTGCTCAGGGACCCCAAATCAATGACTAATAGTCCATGAAATGGGCCGGAATCGACCCAAACAGCGAGTCTTAACGACCAACACATAAGCACACCTTGGGGTTCGACAACCATGGAAATCGCCTTGGGACCCCAAAATGGTGAGTAATAGTCCAAGAAACGGGCCAAAATTGTCCAAAACTGCGATTGTTGATGACCGACACGTAAACGCACCCCGGGATTCGTGAATCATGAAAATCGTTCAGGGACAGCAAATCAATAAGTGATAGTCCGCGAAACGGGCCAGAATCAGCCAAAACTCTATGTGTTGATGACCGACACCTAAACACACCCCGGTGTTCGTCAATCATGGAAATCACTCCGGGACCCCAAAATAGTGAGTAATAGTCCTAGAAACGGGCCAGAATCGGCCAAAATTGCGAGTGTTGATGACCGACACGTATGCGCACCTTGGGGTTCAATAACTATGGAAATCGCTTCGGGCCCAAAATCGGTGAGTAATAGTAAACGAAACGGGTCAGAATTGGCCAAAACTGTGAGTGTTGACGACGGACACGTAAACGCATCCCGGGGATCGTCAATCGTGGTAATCGCTCTGGGACCCCAAAATGCTGAGTAATAGTGCATGAAACGGACCAGAATAGGCCAAAATTGTGAGTGTTGATGACACACATAAACATGCCCTGGGTTCATCAATCGTGGAAATCACTTCGAGACCCCAAAACTGAGTAATAGTCCAAGAAACGGGCCAGAATCGGCCCAAACTGCGAGTCTTGACAACCAACATATAAACACACATTGGGGTTCGACAACTATGGAAATCGCTTTGGGACCCGAAAATGGTGAGTAATACTCCATGAAAGAGCCCAGAATCGGACAAACCTAGGCTTATTGATGAATACGTAAACGTACCGCGGGGTTCGTCAATCAGGGAAATCGCTTAGGGACCCCAAATCAATGACTAATAGTCCATGAAATGGGCCAGAATCGGCCCAAACAGCGAGTCTTGATGACCAACACATAAGCACACCTTGGGGTTCGACAACCATGGAAATCGCTTTGGGACCCCAAAATGGTGAGTAATAGTCCAAGAAACGGGCCAAAATCAGCCAAAACTGTGATTGTTGATGACCGACACGTAAACGCACCCCGAGATTCGTGAATCATGGAAATCATTCAGGGACAGCAAATCAATGAGTGATAGTCCGCGAAACAGGCCAGAATCAGCCAAAACTCTGTGTGTTGATGACCGACACCTAAACACACCCCGGTGTTCGTCAATCGTGGAAATCACTCCGGGACCCCAAAATAGTGAGTAATAGTCCTAGAAACGGGCCAGAATCGGCCAAAACTGTGAGTGTTGATGACCGACACATAAGCGCACCTTGGGGTTCAACAACTATGGAGATTTTTCGGGACCCCAAAACGGTGAGTAATAGTCCACGAAACGGGTCAGAATTTTCCAAAACTGTGTGTGTTGACGACGGACACGTAAACGCACCCCGGGGATCGTCAATTGTGGCAATCGTTTTGGGCCCCAAAACGGTGAGTAATAGTGCATGAAATGGACCAGAATCAGCCAAAATTGTGAGTATTGATGACCGACACGTAAACGCACCCCAGGGTTCGTCAATCGTGGAAATCACTTTGGGACCCCAAAACTGAGTAATAGTCCAAGAAACGGGCCAGAATCGGCCCAAACTGCGAGTCTTGACGACCAACACGTAAGCACACCTTCGGGTTCGACAACCATGGAAATCGCTTCTGGACCCCCAAATTGTGAGTAGTAGTCCATGAAAGAGCCCAGAATCGGACAAACCTAGGAATGTTGATAAACGATACATAAACGCACCCCGGGGTTTGTCAATCATGGAAATCGCTCAGGGACCCCAAATTAGTGAGTAATAGTCCAAAATGGTGAGTAATACTCCGTGAAAGAGCCCACAATCGGACAAACGTAGGATTATTGATGAACGATACATAAAAGTACCGCGGGGTTCGTCAATCATGGAAATCGCTCAGGGACCCCAAATCAATAAGTAATAGTCCATAAAAAGGCCAGAATCGGCCCAAACTGCGAGTCTTGACAACCAACACATAAGCACACCTTGGGGTTCGACAACCATGAAAATCGCTTTGGGACCCCAAAATGGTGAGTAATAGTCCAAGAAACGGGCCAGAATCGGCCAAAACTGCGATTGTTCATGACCGACACGTAAACGCACCCTGGGATTTGTGAATCATGGAAATCGTTCAGGGAGACCAAATCAATGAGTGATAGTCCATGAAACGGGCCAGAATCAGCCAAAACAGTGAGTGTTGATGACCGACACCTAAACACACCCCGGTGTTCGTCAATCTGGAAATAACTCCGGGACCCCAAAATAGTGAGTAATAGTCCAAGAAACGGGCCAGAATCGGCCAAAATTGCGAGTGTTGATGAATGACACATATGCGCACATTGGGGTTCAATAACTATGGAATTCGCTTCGGGCCCAAAATCGGTGAGTAATAGTAAACGAAACGGGTCAGAATTGGCCAAAACTGTGAGTGTTGACAACGGACACGTAAATGCATCCCGGGGATCGTCAATCGTGGTAATCGCTCTGGGACCCCAAAATGCTGAGTAATAGTGCATGAAACGGACCAGAATAGGCCAAAATTGTGAGTGTTGATGACAGACACGTAAACATGCCCTGGGTTCGTCAATCGTGGAAATCACTTCGAGACCCCAAAACTGAGTAATAGTCCAAGAAACGGGCCAGAATCGGCCCAAATTGCGAGTCTTGACAACCAACATATAAACACACATTGGGGTTCGACAACCATGGAAATCGCTTTGGGACCAGAAAATGGTGAGTAATACTCCATGAAAGAGCCCAGAATTGGACAAACCTAGGATTATTGATGAACAATACGTAAACGTACCGCGGGGTTCGTCAATCATGGAAATTGCTCAGGGACCCCAAATCAATGACTAATAGTCCATGAAATGGGCCAGAATCGACCCAAACAGCGAGTCTTAACGACCAACACATAAGCACACCTTGGGGTTCGACAACCATGGAAATCGCCTTGGGACCCCAAAATGGTGAGTAATAGTCCAAGAAACGGGCCAAAATCGTCCAAAACTGCGATTGTTGATGACCGACACGTAAACGCACCCCGGGATTCGTGAATCATGGAAATCGTTCAGGGACAGCAAATCAATAAGTGATAGTCCGCGAAACGGGCCAGAATCAGCCAAAACTCTGTGTGTTGATGACCGACACCTAAACACACCCCGGTGTTCGTCAATCATGGAAATCACTCCGGGACCCCAAAATAGTGAGTAATAGTCCTAGAAACGGGCCAGAATCGGCCAAAATTGCGAGTGTTGATGACCGACACGTATGCGCACCTTGGGGTTCAATAACTATGGAAATCGCTTCGGGCCCAAAATCGGTGAGTAATAGTAAACGAAACGGGTCAGAATTGGCCAAAACTGTGAGTGTTGACGACGGACACGTAAACGCATCCCGGGGATCGTCAATCGTGGTAATCGCTCTGGGACCCCAAAATGCTGAGTAATAGTGCATGAAACGGACCAGAATAGGCCAAAATTGTGAGTGTTGATGACACACACATAAACATGCCCTGGGTTCATCAATCGTGGAAATCACTTCGAGACCCCAAAACTGAGTAATAGTCCAAGAAACGGGCCAGAATCGGCCCAAACTGCGAGTCTTGACGACCAACATATAAACACACATTGGGGTTCGACAACCATGGAAATCGCTTTGGGACCCGAAAATGGTGAGTAATACTCCATGAAAGAGCCCAGAATCGAACAAACCTAGGCTTATTGATGAACAATACGTAAACGTACCGCGGGGTTCGTCAATCAGGGAAATCGCTTAGGGACCCCAAATCAATGACTAATAGTCCATGAAATGGGCCAGAATCGGCCCAAACAGCGAGTCTTGACGACCAACACATAAGCACACCTTGGGGTTCGACAACCATGGAAATCGCTTTGGGACCCCAAAATGGTGAGTAATAGTCCAAGAAACGGGCCAAAATCAGCCAAAACTGTGATTGTTGATGACCGACACGTAAACGCACCCCGAGATTCGTGAATCATGGAAATCGTTCAGGGACAGCAAATCAATGAGTGATAGTCCGCGAAACAGGCCAGAATCAGCCAAAACTCTGTGTGTTGATGACCGACACCTAAACACACCCCGGTGTTCGTCAATCGTGGAAATCACTTCGGGACCCCAAAATAGTGAGTAATAGTCCTAGAAACGGGCCAGAATCGGCCAAAACTGTGAGTGTTGATGACCGACACATAAGCGCACCTTGGGGTTCAACAACTATGGAGATTTTTCGGGACCCCAAAACGGTGAGTAATAGTCCACGAAACGGGTCAGAATTTTCCAAAACTGTGTGTGTTGACGACGGACACGTAAACGCACCCCGGGGATCGTCAATTGTGGCAATCGTTTTGGGCCCCAAAACGGTGAGTAATAGTGCATGAAATGGACCAGAATCAGCCAAAATTGTGAGTATTGATGACCGACACGTAAATGCACCCCAGGGTTCGTCAATCGTGGAAATCACTTTGGGACCCCAAAACTGAGTAATAGTCCAAGAAACGGGCCAGAATCGGCCCAAACTGCGAGTCTTGACGACCAACACGTAAGCACACCTTCGGGTTCGACAACCATGGAAATCGCTTCTGGACCCCCAAATTGTGAGTAGTAGTCCATGAAAGAGCCCAGAATCGGACAAACCTAGGAATGTTGATAAACGATACATAAACGCACCCCGGGGTTTGTCAATCATGGAAATCGCTCAGGGACCCCAAATTAGTGAGTAATAGTCCAAAATGGTGAGTAATAGTCCGTGAAAGAGCCCACAATCGGACAAACGTAGGATTATTGATGAACGATACATAAAAGTACCGCGGGGTTCGTCAATCATGGAAATCGCTTAGGGACCCCAAATCAATAAGTAATAGTCCATAAAAAGGCCAGAATCGGCCCAAACTGCGAGTCTTGACGACCAACACATAAGCACACCTTGGGGTTCGACAACCATGAAAATCGCTTTGGGACCCCAAAATGGTGAGTAATAGTCCAAGAAACGGGCCAGAATCGGCCAAAACTGTGATTGTTCATGACCGACACGTAAACGCACCCTGGGATTTGTGAATCATGGAAATCGTTCAGGGAGACCAAATCAATGAGTGATAGTCCATGAAACGGGCCAGAATCAGCCAAAACAGTGAGTGTTGATGACCGACACCTAAACACACCCCGGTGTTCGTCAATCTGGAAATCACTCCGGGACCCCAAAATAGTGAGTAATAGTCCAAGAAACGGGCCAGAATCGGCCAAAATTGCGAGTGTTGATGACCGACACATATGCGCACATTGGGGTTCAATAACTATGGAATTCGCTTCGGGCCCAAAATCGGTGAGTAATAGTAAACGAAACGGGTCAGAATTGGCCAAAACTGTGAGTGTTGACGACGGACACGTAAATGCATCCCGGGGATCGTCAATCGTGGTAATTGCTCTGGGACCCCAAAATGCTGAGTAATAGTGCATGAAACGGACCAGAATAGGCCAAAATTGTGAGTGTTGATGACAGACACGTAAACATGCCCTGGGTTCGTCAATCGTGGAAATCACTTCGAGACCCCAAAACTGAGTAATAGTCCAAGAAACGGGCCAGAATCGGCCCAAACTGCGAGTCTTGACAACCAACATATAAACACACATTGGGGTTCGACAACCATGGAAATCGCTTTGGGACCAGAAAATGGTGAGTAATACTCCATGAAAGAGCCCAGAATCAGACAAACCTAGGATTATTGATGAACAATACGTAAACGTACCGCGGGGTTCGTCAATCATGGAAATTGCTCAGGGACCCCAAATCAATGACTAATAGTCCATGAAATGGGCCAGAATCGACCCAAACAGTGAGTCTTAACGACCAACACATAAGCACACCTTGGGGTTCGACAACCATGGAAATCGCCTTGGGACCCCAAAATGGTGAGTAATAGTCCAAGAAACGGGCCAAAATCGTCCAAAACTGCGATTGTTGATGACCGACACGTAAACGCACCCCGGGATTCGTGAATCATGGAAATCGTTCAGGGACAGCAAATCAATAAGTGATAGTCCGCGAAACGGGCCAGAATCAGCCAAAACTCTGTGTGTTGATGACCGACACCTAAACACACCCCGGTGTTCGTCAATCATGGAAATCACTCCGGGACCCCAAAATAGTGAGTAATAGTCCTAGAAACGGGCCAGAATCGGCCAAAATTGCGAGTGTTGATGACCGACACGTATGCGCACCTTGGGTTTCAATAACTATGGAAATCGCTTCGGGCCCAAAATCGGTGAGTAATAGTAAACGAAACGGGTCAGAATTGGCCAAAACTGTGAGTGTTGACGACGGACACGTAAACGCATCCCGGGGATCGTCAATCGTGGTAATCGCTCTGGGACCCCAAAATGCTAAGTAATAGTGCATGAAACGGACCAGAATAGGCCAAAATTGTGAGTGTTGATGACACACACATAAACATGCCCTGGGTTCATCAATCGTGGAAATCACTTCGAGACCCCAAAACTGAGTAATAGTCCAAGAAACGGGCCAGAATCGGCCCAAACTGCGAGTCTTGACGACCAACATATAAACACACATTGGGGTTCGACAACCATGGAAATCGCTTTGGGACCCGAAAATGGTGAGTAATACTCCATGAAAGAGCCCAGAATCGGACAAACCTAGGCTTATTGATGAACAATACGTAAACGTACCGCGGGGTTCGTCAATCAGGGAAATCGCTTAGGGACCCCAAATCAATGACTAATAGTCCATGAAATGGGCCAGAATTGGCCAAACAGCGAGTCTTGACGACCAACACATAAGCACACCTTGGGGTTCGACAACCATGGAAATCGCTTTGGGACCCCAAAATGGTGAGTAATAGTCCAAGAAACGGGCCAAAATCAGCCAAAACTGTGATTGTTGATGACCGACACGTAAACGCACCCCGAGATTCGTGAATCATGGAAATCGTTCAGGGACAGCAAATCTATGAGTGATAGTCCGCGAAACAGGCCAGAATCAGCCAAAACTCTGTGTGTTGATGACCGACACCTAAACACACCCCGGTGTTCGTCAATCGTGGAAATCACTCCGGGACCCCAAAATAGTGAGTAATAGTCCTAGAAACGGGCCAGAATCGGCCAAAACTGTGAGTGTTGATGACCAACACATAAGCGCACCTTGGGGTTCAACAACTATGGAGATTTTTCGGGACCCCAAAACGGTGAGTAATAGTCCACGAAACGGGTCAGAATTTTCCAAAACTGTGTGTGCTGACGACGGACACGTAAACGCACCCCGGGGATCGTCAATTGTGGCAATCGTTTTGGGCCCCAAAACGGTGAGTGATAGTGCATGAAATGGACCAGAATCAGCCAAAATTGTGAGTATTGATGACCGACACGTAAACGCACCCCAGGGTTCGTCAATCGTGGAAATCACTTTGGGACCCCAAAACTGAGTAATAGTCCAAGAAACGGGCCAGAATCGGCCCAAACTGCGAGTCTTGACGACCAACACGTAAGCACACCTTCGGGTTCGACAACCATGGAAATCGCTTCTGGACCCCCAAATTGTGAGTAGTAGTCCATGAAAGAGCCCAGAATCGGACAAACCTAGGAATGTTGATAAACGATACATAAACGGACCCCGGGGTTTGTCAATCATGGAAATCACTCAGGGACCCCAAATTAGTGAGTAATAGTCCGTGAAAGAGCCCACAATCGGACAAACGTAGGATTATTGATGAACGATACATAAGAATACCGCGGGGTTCGTCAATCATGGAAATCGCTCAGGGACCCCAAATCAATAAGTAATAGTCCATAAAAAGGCCAGAATCGGCCCAAACTGCGAGTCTTGACAACCAACACATAAGCACACCTTGGGGTTCGACAACCATGAAAATCGCTTTGGGACCCCAAAATGGTGAGTAATAGTCCAAGAAACGGGCCATAATCGGCCAAAACTGCGATTGTTCATGACCGACACGTAAACGCACCCTGGGATTTGTGAATCATGGAAATCGTTCAGGGAGACCAAATCAATGAGTGATAGTCCATGAAACGGGCCAGAATCAGCCAAAACAGTGAGTGTTGATGACCGACACCTAAACACACCCCGGTGTTCGTCAATCTGGAAATCACTCCGGGACCCCAAAATAGTGAGTAATAGTCCAAGAAACGGGCCAGAATCGGCCAAAATTGCGAGTGTTGATGACCGACACATATGCGCACATTGGGGTTCAATAACTATGGAATTCGCTTCGGGCCCAAAATCGGTGAGTAATAGTAAACGAAACGGGTCAGAATTGGCCAAAACTGTGAGCGTTGACGACGGACACGTAAATGCATCCCGGGGATCGTCAATCGTGGTAATCGCTCTGGGACCCCAAAATGCTGAGTAATAGTGCATGAAACAGACCAGAATAGGCCAAAATTGTGAGTGTTGATGACAGACACGTAAACATGCCCTGGGTTCGTCAATCGTGGAAATCACTTCGAGACCCCAAAACTGAGTAATAGTCCAAGAAACGGGCCAGAATCGGCCCGAACTGCGAGTCTTGACAACCAACATATAAACACACATTGGGGTTCGACAACCATGGAAATCGCTTTGGGACCAGAAAATGGTGAGTAATACTCCATGAAAGAGCCCAGAATCGGACAAACCTAGGATTATTGATGAACAATACGTAAACGTACCGCGGGGTTCGTCAATCATGGAAATTGCTCAGGGACCCCAAATCAATGACTAATAGTCCATGAAATGGGCCAGAATCGACCCAAACAGCGAGTCTTAACGACCAACACATAAGCACACCTTGGGGTTCGACAACCATGGAAATCGCCTTGGGACCCCAAAATGGTGAGTAATAGTCCAAGAAACGGGCCAAAATCGTCCAAAACTGCGATTGTTGATGACCGACACGTAAACGCACCCCGGGATTCGTGAAGCATGGAAATCGTTCAGGGACAGCAAATCAATAAGTGATAGTCCGCGAAACGGGCAAGAATCAGCCAAAACTCTGTGTGTTGATGACCGACACCTAAACACACCCCGGTGTTCGTCAATCATGGAAATCACTCCGGGACCCCAAAATAGTGAGTAATAGTCCTAGAAACGGGCCAGAATCGGCCAAAATTGCGAGTGTTGATGACCGACACGTATGCGCACCTTGGGGTTCAATAACTATGGAAATCGCTTCGGGCCCAAAATCGGTGAGTAATAGTAAACGAAACGGGTCAGAATTGGCCAAAACTGTGAGTGTTGATGACGGACACGTAAACGCATCCCGGGGATCGTCAATCGTGGTAATCGCTCTGGGACCCCAAAATGCTGAGTAATAGTGCATGAAACGGACCAGAATAGGCCAAAATTGTGAGTGTTGATGACACACACATAAACATGCCCTGGGTTCGTCAATCGTGGAAATCACTTCGAGACCCCAAAACTGAGTAATAGTCCAAGAAACGGGCCAGAATCGGCCCAAACTGCGAGTCTTGACGACCAACATATAAACACACATTGGGGTTCGACAACCATGGAAATCGCTTTGGGACCCGAAAATGGTGAGTAATACTCCATGAAAGAGCCCAGAATCGTACAAACCTAGGCTTATTGATGAACAATACGTAAACGTACCGCGGGGTTCGTCAATCAGGGAAATCGCTTAGGGACCCCAAATCAATGACTAATAGTCCATGAAATGGGCCAGAATCGGCCCAAACAGCGAGTCTTGACGACCAACACATAAGCACACCTTGGGGTTCGACAACCATGGAAATCGCTTCGGGACCCCAAAATGGTGAGTAATAGTCCAAGAAACGGGCCAAAATCAGCCAAAACTGTGATTGTTGATGACCGACACGTAAACGCACCCCGAGATTCGTGAATCATGGAAATCGTTCAGGGACAGCAAATCAATGAGTGATAGTCCGCAAAACAGGCCAGAATCAGCCAAAACTCTGTGTGTTGATGACCGACACCTAAACACACCCCGGTGTTCGTCAATCGTGGAAATCACTCCGGGACCCCAAAATAGTGAGTAATAGTCCTAGAAACGGGCCAGAATCGGCCAAAACTGTGAGTGTTGATGACCGACACATAAGCGCACCCTGGGGTTCAACAACTATGGAGATTTTTCGGGACCCCAAAACGGTGAGTAATAGTCCACGAAACGGGTCAGAATTTTCCATAACTGTGTGTGTTGACGACGGACACGTAAACGCACCCCGGGGATCGTCAATTGTGGCAATCATTTTGGGCCCCAAAACGGTGAGTAATAGTGCATGAAATGGACCAGAATCAGCCAAAATTGTGAGTATTGATGACCGACACGTAAACGCACCCCAGGGTTCGTCAATCGTGGAAATCACTTTGGGACCCCAAAACTGAGTAATAGTCCAAGAAACGGGCCAGAATCGGCCCAAACTGCGAGTCTTGACGACCAACACGTAAGCACACCTTCGGGTTTGACAACCATGGAAATCGCTTCTGGACCCCCAAATTGTGAGTAGTAGTCCATGAAAGAGCCCAGAATCGGACAAACCTAGGAATGTTGATAAACGATACATAAACGCACCCCGGGGTTTGTCAATCATGGAAATCGCTCAGGGACCCCAAATTAGTGAGTAATAGTCCGTGAAAGAGCCCACAATCGGACAAACGTAGGATTATTAATGAACGATACATAAAAGTACCGCGGGGTTCGTCAATCATGGAAATCGCTCAGGGACCCCAAATCAATAAGTAATAGTCCATAAAAAGGCCAGAATCGGCCCAAACTGCGAGTCTTGACGACCAACACATAAGCACACCTTGGGGTTCGACAACCATGGAAATCGCTTTGGGACCCCAAAATGGTGAGTAATAGTCCAAGAAACGGGCCAGAATCGGCCAAAACTGCGATTGTTCATGACCGACACGTAAACGCACCCTGGGATTTGTGAATCATGGAAATCGTTCAGGGAGACCAAATCAATGAGTGATAGTCCATGAAACGGGCCAGAATCAGCCAAAACAGTGAGTGTTGATGACCGACACCTAAACACACCCCGGTGTTCGTCAATCTGGAAATCACTCCGGGACCCCAAAATAGTGAGTAATAGTCCAAGAAACGGGCCAGAATCGGCCAAAATTGCGAGTGTTGATGACCAACACATATGCGCACATTGGGTTTCAATAACTATGGAATTCGCTTCGGGCCCAAAATCGGTGAGTAATAGTAAACGAAACGGGTCAGAATTGGCCAAAACTGTGAGTGTTGACGACGGACACGTAAATGCATCCCGGGGATCGTCAATCGTGGTAATCGCTCTGGGACCCCAAAATGCTGAGTAATAGTGCATGAAACGGACCAGAATAGGCCAAAATTGTGAGTGTTGATGACAGACACGTAAACATGCCCTGGGTTCGTCAATCGTGGAAATCACTTCGAGACCCCAAAACTGAGTAATAGTCCAAGAAACGGGCCAGAATCGGCCCAAACTGCGAGTCTTGACAACCAACATATAAACACACATTGGGGTTCGACAACCATGGAAATCGCTTTGGGACCAGAAAATGGTGAGTAATACTCCATGAAAGAGCCCAGAATCGGACAAACCTAGGATTATTGATGAACAATACGTAAACGTACCGCGGGGTTCGTCAATCATGGAAATTTCTCAGGGACCCCAAATCAATGACTAATAGTCCATGAAATGGGCCGAAATCGACCCAAACAGCGAGTCTTAACGACCAACACATAAGCACACCTTGGGGTTCGACAACCATGGAAATCGCCTTGGTACCCCAAAATGGTGAGTAATAGTCCAAGAAACGGGCCAAAATCGTCCAAAACTGCGATTGTTGATGACCGACACGTAAACGCACCCCGGGATTCGTGAATCATGGAAATCGTTCAGGGACAGCAAATCAATAAGTGATAGTCCGCGAAACGGGCCAGAATCAGCCAAAACTCTGTGTGTTGATGACCGACACCTAAACACACCCCGGTGTTCATCAATCATGGAAATCACTCCGGGACCCCAAAATAGTGAGTAATAGTCCTAGAAACGGGCCAGAATCGGCCAAAATTGCGAGTGTTGATGACCGACATGTATGCGCACCTTGGGGTTCAATAACTATGGAAATCGCTTCGGGCCCAAAATCGATGAGTAATAGTAAACGAAACGGGTCAGAATTGGCCAAAACTGTGAGTGTTGACGACGGACACGTAAACGCATCCCGGGGATCGTCAATCGTGGTAATCGCTCTGGGACCCCAAAATGCTGAGTAATAGCGCATGAAACGGACCAGAATAGGCCAAAATTGTGAGTGTTGATGACACACACATAAACATGCTCTGGGTTCATCAATCGTGGAAATCACTTCGAGACCCCAAAACTGAGTAATAGTCCAAGAAACGGGCCAGAATCGGCCCAAACTGCGAGTCTTGACGACCAACATATAAACACACATTGGGGTTCGACAACCATGGAAATCGCTTTGGGACCCGAAAATGGTGAGTAATACTCCATGAAAGAGCCCAGAATCGGACAAACCTAGGCTTATTGATGAACTATACGTAAACGTACCGCGGGGTTCGTCAATCATAGAAATCGCTTAGGGACCCCAAATCAATGACTAATAGTCCATGAAATGGGCCAGAATCGGCCCAAACAGCGAGTCTTGACGACCAACACATAAGCACACCTTGGGGTTCGACAACCATGGAAATCGCTTTGGGACCCCAAAATGGTGAGTAATAGTCCAAGAAACGGGCCAAAATCAGCCAAAACTGTGATTGTTGATGACCGACACGTAAACGCACCCCGAGATTCGTGAATCATGGAAATCGTTCAGGGACAGTAAATCAATGAGTGATAGTCCGCTAAGCAGGCCAGAATCAGCCAAAACTCTGTGTGTTGATGACCGACACCTAAACACACCCCGGTGTTCGTCAATCGTGGAAATCACTCCGGGACCCCAAAATAGTGAGTAATAGTCCTAGAAACGGGCCAGAATCGGCCAAAACTGTGAGTGTTGATGACCGACACATAAGCGCACCTTGGGGTTCAACAACTATGGAGATTTTTCGGGACCCCAAAACGGTGAGTAATAGTCCACGAAACGGGTCAGAATTTTCCAAAACTGTGTGTGTTAACGACGGACACGTAAACGCACCCCGGGGATCATCAATTGTGGCAATCGTTTTGGGCCCCAAAACGGTGAGTAATAGTGCATGAAATGGACCAGAATCAGCCAAAATTGTGAGTATTGATGACCGACACGTAAACGCACCCCAGGGTTCGTCAATCATGGAAATCACTTTGGGACCCCAAAACTGAGTAATAGTCCAAGAAACGGGCCAGAATCGGCCCAAACTGCGAGTCTTGACGACCAACACGTAAGCACACCTTCGGGTTCGACATCCATGGAAATCGCTTCCGGACCCCCAAACTGTGAGTAGTAGTCCATGAAAGAGCCCAGAATCGGACAAACCTAGGAATGTTGATAAACGATACATAAACGCACCCCGGGGTTCGTCAATCATGGAAATCGCTCAGGGACCCCAAATTAGTGAGTAATAGTCCATGAAACGGGCCAGAATCGGCCCAAACTGCGAGTGTTGATGACTGTCGGTGTCAAAACCGGCGGATCTCGGGTAGGTTGTCCCGAACTATGCGTCTAAGGCTAATGGTGACAGGAGGTTGGGGACACGATGTTTACCCAGGTTCAGGCCCTCTCGATGGAGGTAATGCCCTACTTCCTGCTTGATTGATCTTGATGATATGAGTATTACAAGAGTGGATCTACCACAAGATCAGAGAGGCTAAACCCTAGAAGCTAGCCTATGTTGATGGTAATGATGATAGTGAAGATGATCCATCCTACGGACTAAAACCTCCGGTTTATATAGACACCGAAAGGGGCTAGGGTTACACAGAGTCAGTTTATAGAGGAGGATATCTACATCCAGATCGCCAAGCTTGCCTTCCACGCCAAGGAGAGTCCCATCCGGACACGGGACGTAGTCTTCTATCTCGTATCTTCATAGTCCAACAGTCCGGCCAAAGTACATATTCTGGCTGTCCGGATACCCCCTTATCCAGGACTCCCTCAGTAGCCCCTGAACCAGGCTTTAATGAAGATGAGTCTGGCGCGTAGATTGTCTTCGCCATTGCGAGGCGGGTTCCATCTCCGAATACTCCAAGATAAATTCCGAACACAAGGACCGTGTCCGGCTCTCCAAGATAACACTCCATATACCACCGTAGAGAGAATAATAATAATCCATGAATCCAATCTGCTGGCAATCCTTCGAAGAGTGACACCACGCCACGGTCCGGTTTTTATCCGAACTGTTTCCCCTTAACCCGCGTCCGCACACATCGCGAGGCGGTTCCTTTGTCCCGTCATGTCAAAGCAGAGATCATGTCCCCTTATCGCGGGATCCTCCTCAATACGAGCGTGGGTAGACTAAGCGTACCATTAATTACAGTAAGTGGGGAATGAGCAGGCTCCATTAGGCAAGCGGGGAGGCGTAAAGTCTTATCGCCTTTATAAAGGGGAAGAGTCTTCTCCTTTCTACCCACGCCTTCTTCTGCTTTTGCTCGCCCCTTTCCTTTCGTCTGAGCCCTAGCGCCCAAGCATTCATCCTTCCCACCAAAAAAGGTCTTCCGGAAATGTCTGGATCCAGAGCAGGAGGCAAGTGGATGGCCTCCTCCGTCCAGGAGAAGGATATCAAAAAGCTGCGGGCGGCCGGATATCTGGCCAAGAAAATCGGCCACCGTCTTCCAATGGCGGGACATATTGTCCCCACTCCGGAGCCCCACGAGAGAGTTGTTTTCCTCCCCCATTTCGTCCGCGGGCTCGAGATTCCCCTCCACCCTTTTGTTCGGGGCAGGGATTGATTTTCATGATCTATCCCCCAATTCCTTCCTCAACATCTCGACATTTATCGTCGTGTGTAAGGTCTTTCTCCGAATCTCGCCGCACTTTAGGCTATGGCTCAAGATCTTCAACGTGAAGCCCAAAGTGGTGAGCGGCGAACACGCCGAGTGCGGAGGCGCCATGGTGAGCAGGATGCCCAAGGTCACATGGTCAACGGGTACTTTCAACGACTCCGTCAAGGAGTGGTAGCAACAGTGGTTCTATATCACTGAGCCGCGCGGCAAAAAGTGGGCCGCTGCTCCTGAGTTTCGATCTGGAGCGCCTTTGCGGCTCACATCTTGGCCCAAGAAGGGCATAAACTGGTCATCGTCCGACGAACTGTTAGTGGTCCAGGCGCGCGTAAAAGGTATGGAGGACGAGGCCATTAGGCTCGTTGACGCGGTCCAGGTGATGTTGCTCCGCCTGATCCTTCCTTGCCAGCACAGAGGCTGTAATTTGTGGGAGTACGACCCGGCCAAGCACCAGACCTTGCGGGATCTATTCGGCTCCTCGCACAAGGACATCTGGAAGGTGCTCTTCAATTCTGGCAAACCGTGGCTAGACTCTACCGCGGACCACGGGTTCCGATTGTCCCACCCTGCCAGTCCGGTAAGTCGTCATCACATCTTGGTCATTAATATGTCCGGAAGGGGATATTTCTTTTAATGTGTCCTTCCACGATTGCTTCAGGAATGGACGAAGGTGGCGGAGCGGATTCATTGTCCGGCCCCGCTGCCGGAAGAACCGGCAGGACCTCTTTTGACGAAGATGCTGGTCCCAGCGCCTTACAAGGCGCCGAAGAAAGAGGCCAACAAGAAGGCCAAGGAGACCAGGAGCGGTCTCCGTTGTCGGGGCGCTTCCGATACGAAGTCCGAAGACTCCAGCGACCCTCCCTCCTCCAGAGAGGATGAGGAGGAGGAAGAGGATGAGGATGAGGAGGAGGAGGGAGAAGAGCCCGAGTCCCTTACGAGGGGGAGGAAGAAAAGGGCAGCCTCCTCATCCATAGAGGCAGATTCGCCTAAGAGGGGAAGAACATCCGTCCCCGAGGCGTCCACCACGGCTACCGACAGCAGCCCGGAGTGGGATCCCAGGGCCCAGCCCCTGGTAAAATCATAAGTGCCCGAAATCCGGACACTTCCATGTGTCCCAAATTTAATAGAATGCAGTATTTTGATTCGCACCATACTTTTTACAGTCCGGCGTGGTCTCCGGTCCAACAGGACTCATCAGAGGACTCGTTGAGTTCCGATGCTTTGCAGAGTGAGACCCCTCCTAGGTCCCCTTCCTCGAAGCCTGGCTGTGATACTGAGGTGTCATCAAAAAAGGACCTGAGCCAGGGGGGCGCACCTTGGAGGCCGGATGCGTGGGAGTGGCAGTTCCCATGAATATCGACAGCGGGGGTGATCGTGGATCCGGCCCACAGCCGGACACGGTCCCGGAGACCCTGACGGCACCGAGATCAGGCAAGCAACCCCTTTTGACTAGAGGGGGGCGATCCTACTCCACTTGCGACCTCCGTCCAACCAAAGGCGTCAGGCGGCCTATTGAAAGCACTGGAGGGTGTGTCTATTATTGATGAACACCGTGCCCTTATGGGCGTGGTGATAGAAAAGATTCAAGCCGCCGAGAGCGGACTGAATGAATCCTGCGTCAGCCTTATAAAAGGCTTGGAGGTATGTGTAAAAGACTGTCATAGTATAGATAGTAGCCCCTGATACACTATTCGGAGAGGACAAGAACCGGACAGGTGATCAATTTTCCCGTCCGCGGGAGACTTAGCTAATGACATATATATATATATATATATATATATATATATATATATATATATATATATATATATATATATATATATATTTGTGAATCAGATGTCTGCAGCAACTGCCTCCTCTCATACTACGGAAGTGTTCGGACTCAAGCAGAGTCTGGTGCAGGCCGAAGAAGAACTCGGCCGAGTGAAGAAGCGGCTGGAGGAGAAACAAGGTATGTTTGGAAAACTTTTAGTGAGTTTTGCCACAAGTAAGTAGTTGTGACTATCTTAAAGTATATATATTGCGCGCTCCAGGGGCGGATGCCGAAATTGAGGCGCTCAAGAAGGTTGTTGCCTTGGCCGAAAAGAATGCTGCCGCGGAGCAGACTCTCCATGAGAAACACGAGGCGAGGGTCATGGAAGCTGAACGAGAGCTTCAGGAGGCCGTAGGGAGAAACGAGAGCTTGGAGCAGAGTCTATCATTGAAAGAATCCAAACTCGCCCAAGCTCTCCAGACCGCAAATGAGGCTCGGGAGGAAGCCCAGGCTGCACTGAAAGATATCCAGGAGGCGCGGAAGATTGCGGCTAGTAAGGGCCCCCCCTTCTTTTTTGTGTTTTTTGAAGTGCCTTATGCTTTCACAGGGAAGATTCATGGTGACCCATTGAATCCTAACTTTTTCACGGGCCTTTGCGTATTTGCCGCGCAGCATCTCTGATGCTGCCCAATTCTGTCGAGCTGAGAAAAAGGATACTGCGGAGAAGCTCTTCTGGTCGCAGTATTTGGCGCCGAATTATCCGGTGCCATTTGTCGACCAGCTCAAACAGCTGATCGAACTGCATCGGGCGGCCGAACTAGCCATGAAGGATTTGGTTATCCGGTTGTGGCCCGCCGAGCCCATACCGAGCAGTTTCTTTGCGCTCGTGAAGAGGATTGGGAGGGCCTGCCCTCGGCTGGACGTCATTAAGCAGTCAGTGTGCATAGAAGGGGCACGAATGGCATTTGCCCGTGCAAAAGTGCACTGGGGGAAGCTTGATGCTGAGAAGCTGATGACCGAGGGGCCTCCGGAGGGGAAGGAGCACCGCAAGCCCGAACTATATTATGATGGCGTCCTGAAAGGCGCCCGCCTTGTGGCCAAGGAATGTACGAAAGACATTATTTTTCCCTTAAAGAAATTTTGCTATGCTTTGTAAGGCAGAACAGATTCACTTATATATAGGTGCCTGTTATGTGTAAATTTTATTCCTGCGCGGCCGTTTAATATGGTAGTCTTGAGAGTTGGCCAGTTGTCGGCTTCTACCCCCACGTAGGAACTACGGGGGTGTTCGGGATACACCTGAACACTCTTTATCCCATTATTGGGTCCATGAAGGAGATGTTCAGCACAGCGAACCAGGCAATCGGACTATAAGGCTTTATTACTCTCACTTAGCCATAGGATTTCGAGTATGGGCAGCGTAGCCCCTGGTGTTCGGAAGACCGCACGAGGGGCTCTAATAGCGCCTGATCGGTGGACTGGTCCTTCGCACGCTGCATTTTATTATGGCATTATGCGAAATAAATCCTTAAAGATTTGACGACCACTCAAACAGCTGACCAGCTCTCGCCTTATCATGACAGTCGGTTGGCTTTCTCTACTGAGGTGTTCGTCCGGCAGAACCGGGACACAATCGCAGTAGTTCTCCCAGCGCTACCTTAGCCTATATTGCGGAACGTAAGGTACCAAAACATGGAAGCCGGGCAAACCCAACCAATGACCCAACACATGATTCGGAGCTGATGCATATAATGCTATAAGTTCGAGGTGCCGAATGACCGAGAAGGTGTTCTTACTTTAGACGCCGTAGTACGGGTGTGAGGAAGCCCCTGACGTTCGAAGGCATAACAAGATGTTCGTATGCTGTTATGAAAAAATGTCGTTGAAAAATAGCAGATAAGCGTCGAATGACTCCACATGTTGTATTTAAGTAATATGTCTATGCGTATGGGTACGGTGCATGTTATAAAAGAGAGGCATGATGGCAGAATCTGTTGGGGCCGGGCGGTGGTTGGCTATGCGCGGGTCCGGAGGAATATCCGGATTGTGTTCAGGTGGGGTGGACATCACCCCTGTATGCGTCCGAGCTGATTCCAAGCCGCCGGTCCGATTGTGCGCGAGGGTGAACCTGCAAATAGTGCTTAAGAGGCATGTTTGAGCATTGGCTGAGCCGTGAATGTAATCCGTCCAGCCAATGCTGGAGGGTCTGTATGAGCTATGATTAGGTTGGGGTATCCTAAAGTAGTTCGGACTCCCTTGTTTGTGTCCGAGAGTTCGGCTGTCGAATTTAGGTTCGATTGAAGAAACCTTGACTCTCTGCTTCAGTGACTAAAGTAGCCGAATATTCTTCGGCGCCGAGGCGAGGCTCGGTCTTGACCGCAATTGTGACGACATCACGTGAGTCTTGGGTGGTAATGCGTTGAGTCACAGTGTGTCCTCGCGGTGCTGAATAGCTATTGCCTGGAAGTATAAGACCGAAAGTTGGTATGACATTTTTGTCTACCCAGAGACCATCTCCGGGGTTGCGGGGCCTGGGTGCCCTTACGCCTATGTGTGGCACTCTAAAATGAGTTGTTTGGGGGGGGGGGGCTGATCCTTCGAGTGGTTGGTCCCTGGACCTGATAGTCTGGGCTGATTGCCCTAGCACCTCTTCATGTTCCTTCTAGCGTCGGCCTGCCGATTTGTTTGAAGACCCAGCATTCTCTATTTGTATCATTGGCTGCTGCTCCTGTGGTACCATGGATTTGACATGGTCGGTCAAGTATGCGGTTCAAGCTGGAGGGGCCTGGACTAAGATGTTGAAGTCTCTTCTCCCTCTCAATGGTTTGAGGATTACGGGCTCCTGTGTTGATCGCCGTTCCCCGGGCACCCTTCTTTGTCTTGGGACGCTTATATTTGTTGTACCAAGGTTTGTAAACTCTATTTCTGTCCGCTGATGCGTCCGGGGTACTTTCTATTTTGCTGTTTGGTATGTAACGCTCGTCTTGTGCGCAGCCCCTTGCCGCAGTGTGCTGTCGGCAGGGTGTAGGCCTGCGTTTGGTTTTCAGTGCCGCCTCCTCGAATTGAGGTAGTAATCTGCGCTTTAGGTAGTACTTTGTTCGGCACATGAGTTTGTATTCTTCGGCTGCCCAGGCATTAGTCCGTTTGTCTGTGAGCAGATCTTGGTCAGCTTGGAGCTGCTGCTGCTTCTGTTTGGTTTGCTCGATGGTGGGTTGATCAGGATCGTATTCCCCTTCGGCACCATCTAGATTATCTTCTCTAGTGCCGGTATTGTTGCGGCGAGGCTTGAAGCAGCACCGATGACGCCCGTGTTTTGTTTTGTTCCCCGAGGGGTTATCTTCTGTTGCCTCGTCGCCATTGGTTTCTTTGGGGGTAACCACCATGTATATGTCATATGAAGAGGTGGCAGTCCAGCGCCCTGTGGGCAGTGGTTCCTGTTCTTCTCCTGCATCGTCGTCTATACGTCGATGTCTTCGGAGTCGAAATTAAGCACGTCGGTCAAGTCATCGACCGTGGCTACTAAGTGGTGGTGGATGGGGAATGAATTTCTTCGTCGCCAGCTCCCCACTCGAGTCGGACATAGTTCGGCCAGGAGTCTCCTGATAGAGAGAGAGACCTTAAAGAATCAAGCACGTCTCCGAAGGGTGAGTGCTGAAAAATATCCGCGGCGATGAACTCCATGACTGGAGCCCAGTTAGATTCAATGGGCACGGACGCGCGCGGCCCGGAACACACGGCTGGAGGTGAGTCCGGGGGTCCGGAGACACAGATCCCTTTAGGAAAGGAGTCTGTGTTCGGCTCTAACGCCAAGGAGTATGCGGCCTCCGGGGCGGGGTCCATCCACCCGTCCTTGGAAGGCACGACCCGCTCTGGAGCGAAGTCTGGAGCGGTAGCAGGTGCGATGTTCTGAATACCGTCCGACTGCCGATCTAGGTCGTGAACGTCGTGATTGTTCGGCGCTCCTGTCACAGGCCCGAATCCGTCGAAGATCAAGTCTCCGCGGATGTCGGTGGTGTAGTTTAGGTTTCCAAACCTGACCTGATGGCCGGGGCGTAGCGATCGATCTGCTCCAGATGGCCAAGCGAGTTGGCCCGCAGTGCAAAGCCGCCGAAGACGAAGATCTGCCCGGGGAGAAAATTCTCACCTAGGGCAGCATGATTGAAGATTGGAGAAGCCATCTAGCCTTGTAGCGACGACACAGAGGAACTCTTGGCTGAAAGCACCAATGTCGGTGTCAAAACCGACGGATCTCGGGTAGGGGGCCCGAACCTGGGTAAACATCGTGTCCCTAGCCTCCTGTTACCATTAGCCTTAGACGCATAGTTCGGGATCCCCTACCCGAGATCTGCCAGTTTTGACACCGACAATGACCGACACATAAATGCACCCCGGTGTTCGTCAATCATAGAAATCACACCGGGACCCCAAAATTGAGTAATAGTCCAAGAAACGGGCCAAAATCAGCTAAAACTGTGATTGTTGATGACCGACACATAAGCGCACCTTGGGGTTAAACAACCATGGAAATCGCTTTGGGACCCCAAAACGGCGAGTAATAGTCCATGAAACGGGTCAGAATCGACAAAAGCCGCGAGTGTTGATGACCGACACGTAAACGCACCTCGGGGTTCGTCAATCGTGGAAATCACTCTGGGACCCCAATATAGTGAGTAATAGTCCAAGAAACGGGCCAGAATCGGCCAAAACTTCGAGTGTTGATGACCGACACGTAAGCGCACCTTGGGGTTCAACAACTATTGAAATCGCTTCGGGCCCAAAATCGGTGAGTAATAGTCAACGAAATGGGTCAGGATTGGCCAAAACTATGAGTGTTGACGACAGTCACGTAAATGCACCCCGAGGATCGTCATTCGTGGAAATCGCTTTGGGACCCCAAAACGGTGAGTAGTAGTCCATGAAACGGGTCATAATCGACAAAAGTCGTGAGTGTTGATGACCGACATGTAAACACACCCCGGGGTTTGTCGATCGTAAATGCTCCGGGCCCCCAAACTGAGTAATAGTCCAAGAAATGGGCCGGAATTGGCCAAAACTGTGAGTGTTGATGACCGACACGTAAGCGCACCTAACAACAATGGAAATCGCTTTGAGACCCCAAAATGGTGAGTAATAGTCCATGAAACGGGTCAGAATCGACAAAAGCCAAGATTGTTGATGACAGACATGTAAACGCATCTCGGGGTTCGTCAATCGTGGAAATCACTCTGGGACCCCAAAACAGTGAGTAATAGTCCAGGAAACAAGCCATAATTTGCCAAACTGCGAGTGTTGATGACCGACACGTAACCGCACCTTGGGGTTCAACAACTCTGGAAATCGCTTCGGGCCAAAAATCGGTGAGTAATAGTCAACGAAGCGGGTGAGAATTGGCCAAAACTGTGAGTGTTGACGACGGACACGTAAATGCACCCCGGGGATCGTCAATCGTGGAAATCGCTCTGGAACCCCAAAACACTGAGTAATAGTGCATGAAACGGACCAGAATAGGCCAAAATTTTGAGTGTTGATGTCCGGCACGTAAACGTGCCCTGGGGTTCGTCAATCGTGGAAATCACTTCGGGACCCCAAAACTGAGTAATAGTCCAAGAAACCCTGCGAGTCTTGACGACCAACATATAAGCACATCTTGGGTTGGACAACCATGGAAATAGCTTTTGGACCCCAAAATGGTGAGTAATACTCCATGAAAGAGCCCAGAATCGGACAAACCTAGGATTATTGATGAACGATACAGAAACGTACCGCGGGGTTCGTCAATCATCGAAATCGCTCAGGGACCCCAAATCAATGAGTAATAGTCCATAAAAAGGGCCAGAATCGTCCCAAACTGCGAGTCTTGACGACCAACACATAAGCACACCTTGGGGTTCAACAACTATGAAAATCGCTTAGGGACCCCAAAATGGTGAGTAATAGTCCAAGAAATGGGCCAGAATCGGCCAAAACTGCGATTGTTCATGACCGACACGTAAACGCACCCCGGGATTCATGGATCATGGAAATCATTAGAGACACCAAATCAATGAGTGATAGTCCACGAAACGGGCCAGAATCAGCCTAAACTGTGAGTGTTGATGACCGACACCTGAACACACCTCGGTGTTCGTCAATCGTGCAAATCACTCCGGGACCCCAAAATAGTGAGTAATAGTCCTAGAAACAGGCCAGAATCGGCCAAAACTGCGAGTGTTGATGACCGACACGTATGCGCACCTTGGGGTTCAATAACTATGGAAACCGCTTCGGGCCCAAAATCGGTGAGTAAATGTCAACGAAACGGGTCAGAATTGGCCAAAACTGTGAGTGTTGACGACGGACACGTAAACGCATCCCGGGGATCGTCAATCGTGGTAATCGCTCTGGGACCCCAAAACGCTGAGTAATAGTGCATGAAACAAACCAAAATAGGCCAAAATTGTGAGTGTTGATGACCGACACGTAAACATGCTATGGGTTCGTCAATCGTGGAAATCACTTCGAGACCCCAAAACTGAGTAATAGTCCAAGAAACGGGCCAGAATCGGCCCAAACTACGAGTCTTGACGACCAACATATAAGCACACCTTGTGGTTCGAGAACCATGGAAATCACTTTGGGACCCCAAAATGGTGAGTAATACTCCATGAAAGATTCCAGAATCGGACAAACCTAGGATTATTGATGAACAATACGTAAACGTACCGCGGGGTTCGTCAATCATGGAAATCGCTCTGGGACCCCAAATCAATGAGTAATAGTCCATGAAATGGGCCAGAATCGGCCCAAACAGCGAGTCATGACGACCAACACATAAGCACACCTTGGCGTTCGACAACCATGGAAATTGCTTTGGGACCCCAAAATGGTGAGTAATAGTCCAAGAAACGGGCCAGAATCGGCCAAAACTGCGATTGTTGATGGCCGACACGTAAACGCACCCTGGGATTCGTGAATCATAGAAATCGTTCAGGGACACCAAATCAATGAGTGATAGTCCACGAAACGGGCCAGAATCAGCCAAAACTATGAGTGTTGATGACCGACACCTAAACACACCCCGGTGTTCGTCAATCGTGGAAATCACTCTGGGACCCCAAAATAGTGAGTAATAGTCCTGGAAACGGGCCAGAATCGGCCAAAACTGCGAGTTTTGATGACCAACACATAAGTGCACCTTGGGGTTCAACAACTATGGAGATTTTTCGGGACCCCAAAACGGTGAGTATTAGTCCACGAAACGGGTCAGAATTTTCCAAAACAGTGTGTGTTGACGACGGACACGTAAGCGCACCCCGGGGATCGTCAATTGTGGAAATCGTTCTAGGCCCCAAAACGGTGAGCAATAGTGCACGAAATGGACCAGAATCAGCCAAAATTGTGAGTATTGATGACCGACACGTAAACGCACCCCAGGGTTCGTCAATCGTGGAAATCACTTTGGGACCCCAAAAGTGAGTAATAGTCCAAGAAACGGGCCAGAATCGGCCCAAACTACGAGTCTTGACGACCAACGCGTAAGCACACCTTCGGGTTCGACAACCATGGAAATCGCTTCCAGACCCCCAAACTATGAGTAGTAGTCTGAGGGAGTCCTAGACTAGGGGGTGTCCGGATAGCCGAACTATCATCATCGGCCGGACTCCAAGACTATGAAGATACAAGACTAAAGACTTTGTCCCGTGTCCAGATGGGACTTTCCTTGGCGTGGAAGGCAAGCTTGGCGATACGGATATGTAGATCTCCTACCATCGTAACCGACTCTGTGTAACCCTAGCCCTCTCCGGTGTCTTTATAAACCGGATGGCTTTAGTCCATAGGACGAACAACAATCATACCATAGGCTAGCTTCTAGGGTTTAGCCTCCTTGATCTCGTGGTAGATCTACTCTTGTAACACACATCATCAATATTAATCAAGCAGGACGTAGGGTTTTACCTCCATCAAGAGGGCCCGAACCTGGGTAAAAACATCGTGTCCCTCGTCTCCTGTTACCATCCGCCTAGACGCACAGTTCGGGACCCCCTACCCGAGATCCGCCGGTTTTGACACCGACATTGGTGCTTTCATTGACAGTTCCTCTATGTCGTCACCGATAGGCTCGATGGCTTCTTCGATCGTCATCAACGACGCAGTCCAGGGTGAGACCTTTCTCCCCAGACAGATCTTTGTATTTGGCGACTTTGCACTGCGGGCCAATTCGCTTGGCCATCTAGAGCAGATCGAAAGCTACGCCCCTGGCCGTCAGGTCAGATTTGGAAGTTTGAACTTCATGGCCGACATCCGCGGGGACTTGATCCTCGATGGGTTCGAGCCACAGCCGAGCGTGCCGCACTGTCACGACGGGCATGATTTAGCTCTGCTGCCGGACTGTACCCTGGAGGCCGCACTTGAGCCCGCTCTGATCTTCAATTCGGAGCCGGCTGCGCAGATCGAGGACGGATGGCTAGACATCGCCTCGGGGGCTGCAACCTCTACGGCGATAGAGCCGAACACTGACCTTGTCCCTCATGAAGCTCGTGACTCCGAGGCACCGGACTCTTTGCCGGACTCCGAACCTCCCGCGCCCCCACCAATCGAATCCGGTTGGGCGCCGATCATGGAGTTCACTGCCTCGAACATCTTTCAACACTCACCTTTTGGCGACATCCTGAGTTCGCTAAAGCATCTCTCATTATCAGGAGAGCCCTGGCCGGACTGCGGCCAGGACGGTTGGGATGCGGACGACGAAGAAATTCAAAGCCCACCCACCACCCACTTGGTAGCCACTGTCGATGATCTAACCGACATGCTAGACTATGACTCCGAAGACATCGACGGCATGGACGACGATGCCGGAGACGACCAAGAACCAGCGCCTACTGGGCACTGGAAAGCCACCTCATCATATGACATATACATGGTGGATATCCCAAAGGATGGGAATGGCGAAGGGGTAGCGGAGGATGACCCCTCCAAGAAACAGCCCAAGCGTCGGCGTTAGTGGCGCCGCTCTAAATCCCGCCAGAGCAAAAACAAAGATTCCGGCACCAGAGATAATAATACACCGGACAGTGCTGAAGACAACCCACTCCAGCAAGATCCAGCGCAGGAGGACGGAGACACCAGCCCTCATGAGAGAGCGGCAGAAGAAGAGGTAGAGGACTACATGCCTCCCTACGGAGACGAGGCAAGCCTCAACGACGACGAATTCGTCGTGCCTGAGGATCCCGTCGAACAAGAGCGTTTTCAACGCAGGCTTATGGCCACGGCGAACAGCCTCAAGAAAAAGCAGCAATAGCTTAGAGCTGACCAAGATCTGCTAGCCGACAGATGGACCGAAGTCCTCGCGGCCGAAGAGCATGAGCTCGAACGCCCCTCCAAAAGCTACCCCAAACGCAAGCTACTCCCCCGATTAGAGGAGGAGGCGTATGAACCCGCATCACCAGGAGACAACACGGCTGACCGACCACCCCGTGGTCGCGACAAAGAGGCTTCTAAGCCCTTCACTAGACTTGTACCCCGGCATCGCTCGAAAGGCACAAGGCCACAGGGGAACGCTCCGGACTTGCGAGATATATTGGAGGATAGGGCAAGACAATCAAGATCGATCTATGGATCACGAGGGCGCCCCATGATACGTGACAACAACCGTCGCGCCGGACACAGTAAGTCCGGCCGGGCCGAACAAAACAGACAAAGCTCTTTTGAGCTCCGTCGTGATATCGCCCAGTACAGAGGCGCCGCACACCCACTATGCTTCACAGATGAAGTAATGGATCATCAAATCCCCGAAGGGTTTAAACCCGTGAATATTGAATCTTATGATGGCACAACAGACCCCACGGTTTGGATCGAAGACTATCTCCTTCACATCCATATGGCCCGCGGTGACGATCTCCACGCCATCAAATATCTCCCCCTCAAGCTTAAAGGGCCAGCCCGGCATTGGCTTAACAGCTTGCCAGCAGAGTCAATTGGGAGTTGGGAAGACCTGGAAGCCGCATTCCTCGATAACTTCCGAGGCACGTATGTGCGACCACCAGACGTTGACGACCTCAGCCACATAATTCAGCAGCCAGACGAATTGGCCAGACAATTCTGGACACGGTTCTTAACCAAGAAAAACCAAATTGTCGACTGTCCGGATGCGGAGGCCCTTGCATCCTTCAAGCATAATATCCGCGACGAGTGACTTGCCCGGCACCTAGGACAGGAAAAGCCGAAATCCATGGCATCCCTCACATCACTCATGACCCGCTTCTGCGCGAGTGAGGACAGCTGGCTAGCACGCAGCAACAACCTCAGCAAAAATTCTGGCAGTCCGGATATCAAGGACCGTAATGGCAGGTCGCGTTGTAACAAAAACAAATGCTGCATTAACGGCGACAATAGTGAGGATACGGCAGTCAATGCCAGATTCAGAGGCTCTAAACCCGGTCGGCGGAAAAGGGCATTCAAAAGAACTACTCCGGGTCCGTCCAATTTGGACCGAATACTCGACCGCTTGTGCCAGATACATGGCACCCCTGAAAAGCCAGCTAACCACACCAACAGGGACTGTTGGGTATTCAAGCAGGCAGGCAAGTTAATTGCCGAAGAAAATGACAAGGGGCTGCATAGCGATGACGAGGAAGAGACCCGACCGCCGAACGATAGAGGACAGAAGGGTTTCCCCCCACAGGTGTGGACGGTGAACATGATATACGCAACGCACATACCCAAAAGGGAGCGGAAGCGTGCACTCAGGGATGTATACGCGATGGAGCCAGTTGCCCCGAAGTTCAATCCATGGTCCCCCTGCCCGATCACTTTTGACCGAAGGGACCACCCCACCAGCATCCGCCATGGCGGATTCACCGCATTGGTTAATCATCGATGGATTTCACCTCACCAGAGTCCTGATGGACGGCGGTAGCAGCCTGAACCTGCTTTATCATGACACAGTGCGCAAAATGGGCATAGACCCCTCAAGGATTAAACCTACCAAGACGACCTTTAAAGGCATCATACCAGGTGTAGAAGCCAATTGTACAGGCTCAGTTACACTGGAAGTGGTCTTCGGATCCCCGGATAACTTCCGGAGCGAGGAGTTAATCTTTGACATAGTTCCGTTCCGCAGCGGCTATCATGCTCTGCTCGGACGTACCGCGTTCGCAAAGTTCAACGCGGTGCCGCACTACGCATACCTCAAGCTCAAGATGCCAGGCCCTCAAGGGGTCATCACGGTCAACGGAAATCCTGAACGCTCTCTCCGAACAGAGGAACATACAGCGGCCCTCGCGGCAGAAGTACAGTGCAGCCTCTTAAGGCAATTCTCGAGTCCGGCCATTAAGCGGCCAGACACAGCTAAGAGCGCCGGGAGTAACCTACAACAAGACCACCTGGCACGTGCCGAGCACGCGTAGCAGTGCGGCCCCAACCCTAGCCCCTGTAAAACGTCAAGACAGGTCCTTCGCGTACACCATTACGCTCTGAAGATACCATGGGCATGGGGAGAGGGGCACGACCACGATAGGCCCAGACTGCGGCTCAACCACACCAGGGGCTCTCAAGTGTGTCATTCTTTTTTTTTCTTCCTTTTTCCTTTCTATTTTTACCCACAGGACTCTATTCGTCAGAGGCCCTGTCCGGCAGTAGACCTGCCGAACTCACGATGCAACAGCCAGGGAAGGACAAAGGCTGCAACGAATATACAGGTGGTCTCCATTACGAGCATTTTTTATACACCACTTCGCAGCCTACCCCTGGAGGGGGACATGTTTAACAGTCCCATCCCTTGCTTATCGCACTATTTGTATCATTCTGCATTCATCACAGCACTTATTGAATAAAACAATGCAGCACCTTTTTGCTTATAATTGCATTTCTTTTTCATACATATGTTCATTTATGACATTACGCATCCGTACGTTTTGGTACAGCTGAATACACCAGGGGCTTATGTTTCCCGCATCATGGTGTGATAAGTCCGAACACTTTCACAAGTGTGGCACCCCAAACTTATAGCACTATATGCATCAGCTCCGAATCATGTCTTGGGTCAATAGTTGGGTTTGCCCGGCTCCCATGTTTTGGTACCTTATGTTCCGTTGTATCGGCTAAGGTAGCACTGGGAGAACCACTGCGATTGCGCCCCAGTTGAGCTGGGTTAACGCCTCAGTGGAGAAAGCTAAAACTGACCGTCATGATGAGACGAGAGCTGGTCGCTGTTCGAGAGGTTTTTTGCGAGTCCCTAAAGACTTATGCCGCTTAGAGCGAGGAGCCAGTTTTTTGTCCGGCCCAGGCGTGGATAGCGCCCCAAATTCGGCCTTCCGAAGACTAGGGCTTCGCCGAAATTTAAAATTATAGAATTCTATGGCTAAGTGAGAGTGTTCAAGCATTATAAGTCCGGTTGCCTTGTTCGTTGTGTTGAGCGCCTCCCTAGATGGACCCAAATATGGGAACAAGAGCGCTCAGATTTATCCCGAACACCCCAGCACTCGTGACGTGGGGGCTGAAGCCGACGACTTGCCATCTCTCAGATTTGATAAATAGCTGCACAGAAGGTAATATTTTAAATTCAAAAGCGTTGCTTAGCGCAAATGAACTAAGTCTTCAGCGCACAGGATAACTAAATGCGAGTCTACTCAAATATTGCATCTTTGGAGCACTCACCCGCAATAGTGTGGGCGCCCTTCAGCACACTCTTATAATACATCTCGGGCGTGCGATGCTCCTTGCCCTCTGGTGGCGGGTCCGTCACAAGCTTCTGGGAATCCATCTTGCCCCAGTGCACCTTTGCGCGGGCAAGGGCCCGACGGGCACCCTCAATACAGGTGGAGTGCTTGATGACTTCAACCCACGGGCACGCATCCACCAGCCGCCTCACCAGGCCGAAGTAGCTCCCAGGCATGGCCTCCTTAGGCCACAGCCGAACTATGAGGCCCTTCATGGCCTGTTCGGCCGCCTTGTGGAGCTCGACCAGCTGCTTCAACTGGTCGCTAAGGGGCACCGAATGTCCGGCCTCAGCATACTGAGACCAGAAGACCTTCTCCGTTGAGCTCCCCTCCTCGGCCCGGTAGAATGCGGCAGCATCGGACACGCTGCGAGGAAGATCTGCGAACGCTCCTGGAGAGCTCCAAATTCGGGTAAGCAACAGGTAATTAACACTCACATGCCTACTTTGCATGAAAAATGTCTTACCCGCTGCTATTTTCTTCACCACCTCAATCTCCTAGAGGGCCTTGTAGGCTTCGGCCTTAGCGGCTTTGGCACTCTCAAGAGCCGTTGCAAGCTCAGACTCTCAAGTCTTCGAGTCACGCTCCAGGCTCTCATGCTTTTTCACGAGATCCTAGAGCTCTTGCTGTACCTCCGCCACCCGCGCCTCCTGATTCTCTCGCTCGGTGCGCTCCGCGGCCACATTGCGTTCGGCCGCGGCCACCGCCTCTTTCAGGGTCGCCACCTCGTTAGTGGCCCCTGCAATACCCACGTTATCCTTGTCATTCTTCTTGCAACCAAAATCCTTTTCTGTAAGGTACAATTTTAATAAGGTGTTACTCACCTTCATTGTCCTCGAGCTGCTTCTTGGCACGGCCGAGCTCGTTCTCGGACCGCTCGAGGTTTTCCTTCAAAGTATTGACCTCCGCAGTCAGTGCGACAGAGGTCAGCAGCGCAGCCTGCAATCCCATATTGACATATTTATTATGACTCCTGCGTATATCTTTTTAGATCCTCAGTCCGGCTTTTCTTTCCGAACACCGAACCGAGCATCAGGGGCTACTGTCTATGCGGTACCATTTTATATATATTGAAATTCTTACCTCAAAGCCTGTTAGAAGGCTGCTGCAGGCTTCGGTCAGCCCGCTCTTGGCGAGCTGCACCTTCTGAATCACCGCACTCATAACAGTGTGGTGTCCCTCTTCAATGGAGGCGCCATTGAGCGCCTCCAGTAAGTTATCCGGCGCCTCCGGTTGGATAGAGGCTGCCAGTGTCACAGTCTGCCCTTCTTACGAAGGGGCCGCCCGCGGGACTCCGGAGCCACTATGGGATCCGGGGCCGAGTCCGGTGCAAAGTCCGGGAGGTTGTCCTGCGACACCTCCGGGGCCTCCCCCTCCTGGCAGATCCCTTCTCGGGATCCCACCTCGGCATCGTCTGGGTCATGGGGGTGGAGGCGGTCGGAATAGAATCCATATCTGACGCACCTAATGACCCGCTCGACGAAGCGGGAAGATCGTCCTTGGGCGGACTGCAGGGTTGTATGCGGCATTAGAAAGACAATGTGTGGCAAAAAAGAAAAACCATGAAGTTATTCGAGAGTCCGGATACTTACGATCTCGCCGGAGGCTTGGCCCTTGGAGGCCAGTCCTCGTCGTCGTCACTGGCGTTGGCGGAGCAGTCCGGGGAAAGAGTTTTTCCCTTCTTGGACCCTTCAGCCTCCCCCGTAGGGGAAGCCTTCCTTTTCTTCATTCCCCCTGCTGGGGGGGAAGCTTTCTTCTTCTCCTCCTCACCCTTGTGAGAGGAGTCGGCCTCGGATTCATCATCCGATAGCACCTGAAAACGGGAACTCTTCCGAGTCCCCGTGGCCTTCTTCTTGGCCTTCTTCTCTGGCACCACATGGGGTGCCGGAGCCAGCAGCCCCGCCAAGCGGGCGTCCGCTGGGTCCTCTGGCAATGGGGACAGACAGGTAGCCTGTCCAGCCTTCTTCAGCCAGTCCTGTCAAAGGAAAGGGAGTTTAGATCCCGCATAGAGTCAAACTATGGAAAACAAGCGTCCCTTAAAGGACAAAATCACTTACCTCGTCAGCTGGACGCTCCAAGCTGAATCCGCGATCTTCGGTAGCGGATGCGGGAGCCTCGGCGCCTTTGAATAGCACCTTCCAGACATCTTCATACGTAGTGTCGAAGAGCCCATTCAAAGTTTGGTGTTGCGCCGGATCGAATTCCCACATGTTGAAGCCCCATCATTGGCACGGGAGAATCTGGCGGATGAGCATGACCTGGACTACGTTGACAAGCTTGAGCTTCTTGTCCACTAGCTTTTGGATGCAAGCTTGGAGTCCGGTCAGTCCCTCCGAATCACCCCATGTCCGGCCGCTCTCCTTCCAGGAGGTGAGCCGTGTGGGGATGCCGGATCTGAATTCGGGGGCCACTGCCCATTCGGGGTCACGCGGCTTGGTGATATAGAACCACCCCGATTGCCACCCCTTGATGGTTTCCACGAAAGTGCCCTCGAGCCAGGTAACGTGGGACATCCTGCCCACCATGGCGCCTCCGCACTCCGCTTGACTGCCCTTCATAACTTTCGGCTTGACACTGAAGGTCTTGAGCCATAAGCCAAAGTGGGGCTGGATGCAGAGGAAGGCCTCGCATACGACGATAAACGCCGAGATGTTGAGGATGAAATTCGGGGCCAAATCATGGAAATCCAGGCCGTGGTAGAACATGATCCCCCGGACAAAGGGATGGAGTGGGAAGCCCAGTCCGTGGAGGAAATGGGGAAGGAATACTACCCTCTCATGGGGCTTGGGGGGTGGGAACGAGCTCTCCCTCGATGGGGAGCCGGTGCGCGATGTCGCTGGACAGGTATCCGGCGCTGCACAGCTTCTGGATCTACCCCTCCGTGACAGAGGAGGCCATCCACTTGCCTTCTGCTCTAGACATAGTTGGAGAAGGTTGAGGTGAGAAGTGCGGACTTGTGCGCTGGAGCTCGAGTTCGCGGAGAGGGATAAGCCAAGGAGGAAGAAGGCGCAGGTAAAAGGGTTGGATCTTTATCCCCTTATATAGGCGGACGAAAACATGCGTCCCCACCGGCCTGATAAAACTCGCTTATCCCCCAAGCGCCGCAATCAATGGCGTGATTGGGTTACCCACGTTCGTATTGATGGAATCCCGGAATAAGGGGAACACGATCTCTGCTTCGACAAGACGTGCCAAGGAAACCGCTTCGCTAAACGCGCTGAGGTGGTATAATAAAAACAATTCGAGTAAAGGCTTGGTAGTGGTGTGACGTCATGCCACGAAATACGTCAGCGGATTGAACTTGTGTAAATATTATTCTCTCTACAGTGGTACGTGGAAATTATTTTGCAGAGCCGGACACTATCCTGGTGTTCACAATCTTCTATGAATTATTCGGAGGAAGAACCCGCCTTGCAATGCCGAAGACAACATGCGCGCCGGACTCGTCGTCATTGAAGCCTGGTTCAGGGGCTACTGAGGGAGTCCTGAACTAGGGGGTGTCCGGATAGCCGAACTATCATCATCGGCCGGACTCCAAGACTATGAAGATACAAGATTGAAGACTTCGTCCCGTGTCCGGATGGGACTTTCCTTGGCGTGGAAGGCAAGCTTGGCGATATGGATATGTAGATCTCCTACCATTGTAACCGACTCTATGTAACCCTAGCCCTCTCGGGTGTCTTATAACCAGATGGCTTTAGTCCGTAGGACGAACAACAATCATACCATAGGCTAGCTTCTAGGGTTTAGCCTCCTTGATCTCGTGGTAGATCTACTCTTGTAACACACATCATCAATATTAATCAAGCAGGACGTAGGGTTTTACCTCCATCAAGAGGGCCTGAACCTGGGTAAAAACATCGTGTCCCTCGTCTCCTATTACCATCCGCCTAGACGCACAGTTCGGGACCCCCTACCCGAGATCCGCCGGTTTTGACACCGACATAGTCCATGAAAGAGCCCAGAATCTGACAAACCTAGGAATGTTGATAAACGATACATAAACGCACCCCGGAGTTCGTCAATCATGGAAATCGCTCAGGGACCCCAAATTAGTGAGTAATAGTCCATGAAACGGGCCAGAATCGGCCTAAACTGCGAGTGTTGATGACCGACACATAAATGCACCCCGGTGTTCTTCAATTGTAGAAATCACTCTGGGACCCCAAAACTGAGTAATAGTCCAAGAAACGGGCCAGAATCAGCTAAAACTGTGATTGTTGATGACCGACACATAATCGCACCTTGGGGGTTAAACAACCATGGAAATCGCTTTGGGAACCCAAAACGGTGAGTAATAGTCCATGAAACGGGTCAGAATCGACAAAAGCCGCGAGTGTTGATGACCGACACGTAAACGCACCCTCGGGTTCGTCAATGGTGGAAATCACTCCGGGACCCCAATATAGTGAGTAATAGACCAAGAAACGGGCCAGAATCGGCCAAAATTGCGAGTGTTGATAACCGACACGTAAGCGCACCTTGGGGTTCAACAACTATTGAAATCGCTTCGGGCCCGAAATTGGTGAGTAATAGTCAACGAAAAGGGTCGGAATTGGCCAAAACTATGAGTGTTGACGACGGTCACGTAAATGCACCCCGGGGATTGTCATTCGTGGAAATCGCTTTGGGACCCCAAAACGGTGAGTAATAGTCCATGAAACGGGTCATAATCGACAAAAGTCGCGGGTGTTCATGACCGACACATAAACGCCCCCCGGGGTTTGTCAATCATGGAAATCGCTCTAGGACCCCAAAACTGAGTAATAGTCCAAGAAACGGGTCGGAATCGGTCAAAACTGTGAGTGTTGATGACCGACACGTAAGCGCACCTTGGGGTTCAACAACCATGGAAATCGCTTTGGGACCCCAAAATGGTGAGTAATAGTCCATGAAACGGGTCAGAATCGACAAAAGCCAAGATTGTTCATGACAGACATGTAACGCATCCCGGGGTTCGTCAATCGTGGAAATCACTCCGGGACCCCAAAACAGTGAGTAATAGTCCAAGAAACAAGCTGAAATCGGCCAAACTGCGAGTGTTGATGACTGACACGTAAGCGCACCTTGGGGTTCAACAACTCTGGAAATCGCTTCGGGCCAAAAATCGGTGAGTAATAGTTAACGAAACGGGTGAGAATTGGCCAAAACTGTGAGTGTTGACGACGGACACGTAAGCGCACCCCGGGGATCGTCAATCGTGGAAATTGCTCTGGGACCCCAAAACAATGAGTAATAGTGCATGAAAAGTACCAGAATAGGCCAAAATTGTGAGTGTTGATGACCGACACGTAAACGTGCCCTGGGGTTCGTCAATTGTGGAAATCACTTCGGGACACCAAAACTGAGTAATAGTCCAAGAAACCGGCCAGAATCGGCCCAAACTGCGAGTCTTGACGACCAAGATATAAGCACATCTTGGGGTTCGACAATCATGGAAATCGCTTTGCGACCCCAAAATGGTGAGTAATACTCCGTGATAGAGCCCAGAATCGGACAAACCTAGGATTATTGATGAACGATACATAAATGTGCCGCGGGGTTCGTCAATCATGGAAATCAATCAGGTAACCAAATCAATGAGTAATAGTCCATAAAAAGGGCCAGAATCGGCCCAAACTGCGAGTCTTGATGACCAACACATAAGCACACCTTGGGGTTCGACAATCATAGAAATCGCTTTGGGACCCCAAAATGGTGAGTAATAATCCAAGAAACGGCCCAGAATCGGCCAAAACTGCGATTGTTCATGACCGACACATAAACGCACCCCGGGATTCGTGAATCGTGGAAATCATTCAGGGACACCAAATCAATGAGTGATAGTCCACGAAACGGGCCAGAATTAGCCAAAACTGTGAGTGTTGATGACCGACACCTAAACACATCCCGGTGTTTGTCAATCGTGGAAATTACTCCGGGACCCCAAAATAGTGAGTAATAGTCCACGAAACGGCCAGAATCGGCCAAAACTGGCAGTGTTGATGACCGACACGTAAGCGCACCTTGGGGTTCAACAACTATGGAAATCGTTTCCGGCCCAAAATCGGTGAGTAATAGTCAACGAAACGGGTCAGAATTGGCCAAAACTGTGAGTGTTGACGACGGACACGTAAACGCACCCGAGGATCGTCAATTGTGGAAATCGCTCTGGGACCCCAAAACGCTGAGTAATAGTGCTTGGAACGGACCGGAATCGGACAAAACTATGAGTGTTAATGACCGACACGTAAACGCACCCCGGGGTTAGTCAATGGTGGACCCCAAAACTGAGTAATAATAGTCCAAGAAACGGGCTAGAATCGGCCCAAACTGCGAGTCTTGACAACCAACATATAAGCACACCTTGGGGTTCGACAACCATGAAAATCGCTTTGAGACCCCAAAATGGTGAGTAATAGTCCATGAAAGAGCCCAGAAGCGAACAAACCTAGCTATGATTATTGATGAACTATACATAAACTTCACCTACTGCTGCACCATTGGATGTAAACGCAATCATTCCATCAGTGGTTATGATCTTGAAAGAAGAACAAGTATTGTCTATGTGTCAGTGCCATTGAGCGACCCCCCCCCCCCTCTCCAGCTGCGGACGTTCGGCCCGGCCCAATTGGCTTGTTTCTGGTTTTGGGAAGGTTCCTTCCCAAACTGATTTTCTTTTTTTCTACCGCTTTTTCTACTTGAAAAAACGTTTTTTTATTTTCCTTTTCCATTATTTTTATGTTTTCTTGATTTTCCCTTTTTCAATTTTTTATGACCAATTTTTAAATTCATGATTTTTAAAAACTGTGAATGTTTTGTAAGCCATGAAATTTTCAAATACGTTAATTTTTTTTGCAATCGTGAACTTTTTAAAAATTCCTGCACTTTATTTACAAATTTACAACCATTATCTGAAATTTTTAATATTTTTGAAAATACGATGAACATTTTTTAAAATTTAGGAATATTTTTAGAAACTCATGAACATTTTTTAACTTTTGTGAAACATTTAAAAAATCATGAAAAGAATTTAACTCATGAATAATTTATTCAAATCATGAACATATATTGAAACGCAAAAAAAATTTACTGGAACTAATAAATATTATGCCAGTGGTGTCAAAAAGATTGGGGTTGTTTCTTATAAAATGACATCTCTTGGAAATTGCAATCCAACCTATCAACCATGTGTCGATAGCAAGGAATTCGAATGTTGCTGGAGGTGCTTTATCTACATTTTCTAACTTCTGGTTTATCTTTACTGTGCTAGCTATGATATGATATCAAATTTGTTGAATGCAATGTGATTATTTTGTTCCATCTTTCTGGGTCGAAGCAATTTAAAAACTGGACCATCTTCTCTTCTTGGGCAGACTGCCATGTCTCCTACCAATGCCTAAAACTATTTGACACATTGCTACTTTCTTCAGAATTTTGTCACACTCATATCACTAGATTTTTTAATTTTTTTTTGTAATTGGAGACTTTCAATAATGTCATAAACCAAGCTCCTTTGTGAAATCCACACAGGTGCGGAAGATATCCACCAGTGTTAAAGACAACTGTGGTGGTGAAGGTCAGAAAGCTTTGGATGTAAGTCGCGTGCTTGTACACAAAACAGATTTATATCATGTCAGTGTTTTATAAAGGAACATAAAAAATAAAATTTTGTTCTACCAAATTGTAGTTTAAAATATGCAATCTAGCACTTGTTGCTTCAAGCAGAGTCGAACTGCTCATGTCGTGAAGCAGGTGCTGGATCCGAATTATGCACAAGTCTAGAGTACGTAGTTGTTGACTGTAGATATGTCAAAGAAAACAAAATATAAGATTGCTGGATCCTCTCAGAAGCTGTAGAAATTTTGTTCAAAATTCAGATTTAGGTAGCACGCATCATGACCTGCAGCAATTTCCAGAATGAAATAGTGAGTAATAAACAGATAGCCGGGAGTAGGGCGGTTCTTTGCTTTGCTATTGCAGCGTACCGTGATTTGTGAGCTCGTAATTGACTCAAGTTAATGATACAGAAGACAACCCAAACTAGTATCTACATTACATGGCTGTCAGTTAACAACATGCGGCGATTGAGAATCCATTGAGCACTGTTCTTTACATTGAAGAAACTTGGGTATTCTTGTGCAATGCCATGGCTGATCTTTGCTCTCTGAGGACTGAAGCCATGGCTGATCTTTGCTTTGTGAGGACTGAACAAACTTGGGTATTCTTGTGCAATGCCATGGCTGAAACTTGGGTACACCTCAGGTACTGAATGCTCTGTTTCTTCAGGGCAGTTCAGGCCATGTGAGCAAGCACAGTAGAGAAAGATGAGAGCACTTGCCCGCTGCCGGCAAAGGGAGAGGGGGACGTCGGCGATCTCAGGTGTATAAGCTATGGAGAGTCACACACAACACAATGTATCATTTTGGTCCTTGGGAACAGACATACTCATCAACAAGACTAAGTGGCCTTTATAGGTGAAAAGGGGAGTAAAAGAAAAGGCACCACTTGTGTCATGCTTCCTAGAAAAATATGGTATTTTTAATTTCATACACCCCCAACTTGAGCGTGACCAGATATTAAAAAGAAACAAATATTTCCGAGAAAACATATCGAAATACAAATATCTTCCACTGAACCAATGGCACCCCCTGGTTTTCCTAAACCCAAACCCATGTACAAACATAATGGACAGACCATTACTGTGGGTGCTCTAATTCATATTTTTTACATTTCAAAAAAATCTAAAAAATACAGATATACATGGAGGCACAATATACATATGTATAACTTGTTAGTATGAAATACGTTGAAATGAGGGTTGTGCAAAAAAGCAAATTTGGGGCTTTCAAGCACATGATACTATTCATCCTCAAGGTCCATGAATTTGGTTTTTTTTGTACAGGTTGCATTTCAAGGTATTTCGTACTGGATTTTTATACACATATACATTTCATCTTTGTATACGTGCATATTTTTTTAACCGGAAAGTTTGAACTTTAAAAAAAGAAAATTGAGCTCCATGGAGCCCGTTCACCAAAACACCCCACTATAACTGAAGTTCTTATTGAATGGGTCAACTTTATATCATGTGCTCTGCTTTCACCTGACAAGTTTGATTGGGCTAAACAATTGAATCATCTCAAATACGGGAAATCATAGTGCAAAGCTTTCATAACAAAATATTTAACAATTTGCCATTTCTGATTGCTGTTCCTCTGCCCAGGACCCTACATGTCAGCTTCATAAAAATGCTACAAGCAAATGAGGACCAGGAAAATGTTCAGTTCTCTACACCACAAAGTAAAAACTCCTCCACTGAGACTATTGTCATCTGTTCCACTTCTATTGGAAGGACAAAGAACCCTTGGTAGAAACAGGGGTAAGGAGGAGTTGCAGATTATTACACTTGAGCAAAAGTTTTAGTAGTGTTTGCCTTGACAGACATTTTTCGAGAAAACATATCAAAATACAAATATTGCAGCCAGGTGGCGGCAATGGCAATGTATGTTCTACCATAACAAAAATATAGAATTGAATTGTCCTGTAACCATCTTATGCACTGAAGAAATACAAAATAGTGGTACAATGTGTGATCCTGTTTGTTCATCATCAGTTAATAATAATGTTACAACAACACAAGTAGGAGACTGAGCACACACACATACACTAGAATACAACAACAGGCAGAAACAGAGGCCCTCCCCCAACTCCCCATGAGCTAACTTTATCCCCAATTTCATCTTTCTCCAGACTTTATTAGCCCAGCAAACTAAAAAGTATCTAGCGCGAAAAAATACGGATCAAGATTTTCGGAGGAGCGACCAGTAGCTCCTCCTCTTTGCTTCAATCTATGAGGGTGTGCACACCCTGCTTAAAGCACACTAAGAGATCAGCACGCCAACCTTGCGCGCAAAATCGTCGTCGTCCTCCAGATCATCGTCGTCTTCGTACTCCTGGTAGTCGTTTTCACCCTCGGCATTCGCGTCGTCAGTCGCCTCGTAGTCGTATTCTTCTTCTGCCGCCGTCTCTAGGTCTTCCTGCTGCCCCTCCTCTAGCTCTTCTTTGCCTGCATCGCCTGCAGCCTCGGCGGCGTTGTCATCAGCAGGAGAAAGGCCATCGTCGTCGTACATCACATCGTCTTCTGGGTGAAACTCTTCTTCTTCTTCTTCAATGTCCTCGGTGTTTGCCTTGACTCTATCGTTGTCGAGGATTCTGGAATTGTTCAGGGACTGTTCCTCCTGACCTGCAACCTGTTCTTCCTGCATGCTGCCAGAATCAGCAGAAGCTGCCTCTCTTTTCCTCTTCAAGATGACACTCAATGGCTTCGGGCCGTCAAAGGGAACAGGGTCTGGTGAGTCCCTCTTGGCAACTATCTCCGACGTCATACGGGCTGGTCGCGCAACACGGTCAGCATTCTTGACAGTGTTTTCTCCTGACCTGTAAGCAGCCTTCTTTGCTCTCAACTCTGCAAGGCTCTTTGGACCAGAAAAGTTCACCACCCCAGCATCCTCACCACTGCTTGCTTTAACCACTGAACTCTTCAGGTTACCAGGGACATCCTCATTCGATCTAGCCTTCAGCCTATCATGAAGCTTTGCTCGAAGGTCTGTTTGCTTTGGTGGAGAAAATCTGTCTCTATGACCTCTCTCTTTCTCTAGGTGTGGGTGTGGGCCGAGTCTGTCCAGTGATGTCTCCCCTGGAAGTTTTATCCGACCTTGCAACCGAGAGCGTGAGAGGCCGTCATGGGCAGCTCGCTCTTCTCCTCGACGGCGATGATGGATGTCGCGCTCATCCTCAGGATACCTTCTATCCCGCCTGTCGGGGACCTGCGTCGATCTCGAATCATTCAGCCTTCTTTGCTTCAGTAGCCTGTGGCGCAAGTCTGAACTTTCTGCAGTTACAGGCATCGACTCTCTCTGGGTAAGCCTTCTCTCTGACACCAACCTGTCGGATGAGCTTCTGTGTGATGACCTTTCTAGTTCATAGCCACCATGTGCTTGCCTACGCACCCCACTGTTCTGCTCCCCGCTAGCACGCCGGTAACTACTATTGTGGCCTTCCTTGAACGACCGTTCGGCGTCGTCCTCGACACTGCCGGCGACCACACTGGAACCAGCAGAAGGCTCCCTGACAAACTCACCCGTCTCTATAACATTCTCAGCAGACTCAGCTTCAACCGAACGCTGAGGCTGGTAACTCTTTGCCGCACCAGAAAGCACATAAGGGTTATTATTCTGATTCTGGTAAATTCCTGACGAGTGATAAGCCCTGCTTGTCGGATTTTGCTTCTGAGCTGGTCTGCCATTCTGAGCACCAACTTTAAGCTCGCCATGTATGGCGGGAGTGGTTTTCTGTTGGGGTGAATTGCTTGGTTTCGTCCACGAGTTGGAGTTCTTCAGCTGGAGATGAGGCTGCAAAGCAGGGTTTCCAGCAAACTGTGGCCCATGCGAGAATGTGCACAGGTTTCCTTTCGCACACATGCCTTTCTGGTAATAGTAACACGGGACAACTGGCTTTGCGGTGCCATTGGGTAGAAGGGCTTGAGCTGGCACGGGAACCTGCGGCGCAGGTTGTTGAGGTGCCCGCGGAGTCGCCGATGCTCCGAGCAAGTCATCCAGCGGCTGAAAAGAAAGTACACTCATTAATTACTGTAACCATGGCTGCTCAGGCATTCGAGTAAATGGGTGGTATGGTTTTGTGCAGAGCAACTGTTGCCAGCCACAAGAACAACCCAATTAGACAAACTTTCATAGCTTACGATGTTGCTCTGTTTAACTGAAGCACTAAACTGACTAGAGCTGCAGTAGCTTTGAGTGGAAAAAAAGAGAACAGAGGAGGTCATATTAATATTTTTGATGAAATAAAAAACAGAGGAGGTCGTACCGGGTGCCTAAATGCACATTTAGCATTTGCACAGTTGCCGTTGAACCAATACCAGCAGTCCCTGGGATTCACCCTGGCAGCGTCGCTGTGACGGAACTCGCACTCGCTCCCCTGGATGAAGGAAAAACAACATGTCAGCAGCGCAAATCATACAGCAGAAACGCGCGCCAACAGCAATCAGGGCGACACCAACTCGAGATTATTTACACTCCTCAAAGTTAAAAAAAAAACAGCAAGGCATTTCAGTTCACAGCGTTGCTACTCAATGCTTGTGACATACTAATGTAACCAAAAGATGAAAGCAATGGTAACCCTGTTGTGCCGCTTGCTTGCGCCGTTTTGCAGTAATAATTAACTGACACGTCGGAAAATCTGAGCAAGATGCGAGCTATAAACGGAAGCGGGTTTCAGATGGACAAGTGCGGAAAGTAAACCGGAGAACCGAGTAGTCTGTTGGTGATAATATAGCTGCAGTGATGTGATGCTCATAATAGAGCCCTAATTTTTGGTATCCATTTGGGAAGACCACCGGCTCGTGTTTTAACCTAGGTTAGCTAGTTTGGTGGAGCAGGGGCATGGTAGGTCTGTATCTCTGAACTCTGATGCATCAATCATCGGCGGCAATTCAAGGGCGTGAATGAATCAGCTTCTGGTAAGCCAACAGATCTCGGCTGAAAGCGCTGGGTTTTCCGGCACCGAGCTGGGCGGAGCAGAGGTCGCCGGAAGCCAAAACCAAATCGTACGCGGGCAGCGGGAGGCAGCGCGCGGGCGGAACTGCGCCGGCCGAATCGGGAGGGCGGGCAGAGCTAGGTCGAATCTTGGAGGGGGCGGGCGAGGAGAGGAGAGGAGAGGGGAGGATAAGGATAGCCCCGGTCCAGATCGGAACCTAATGAGCAGCTCCCGAATCTTGGAGGGGGCGGGCGCGCGAGCTCGGGGGGAGAGAGGGGCCGACGAATCCCCTCGGCGTCGTCCCGGCGGCGCGGCGAATTATCCGCGCATCTATCCTACGGAGGGAGCGGACCGGAGCGGCCGGAACGAACGAGTGGACGGGAGAGGGCGGGAGGGGAGGGGGGCCGGTACCTTGTTGCAGGTCAACGGGGAGGCGAGGTAGTAGATGCAGTCGGTGGCCCGGCGGCGGCGCGCCTCCTCCTCGTCGGCCGGCGCGTGCGTCGCCTGGGCGGCGGCGGCGGCGGAATCCATCGCCGCGGGCGAGCGAGGTCGAGGGCAGAAGAATGGCCTGGACCTGGACCTGGATTTATTTTGACCACCACCACAGCCACAACCAAGTTGAGCTCACTCCCCGGCTGTGTGTGCGCGCGTGAGTGAGTGAGAGTGAGACCGGAGCATGGATCGGATTGGGTCGAACCGAATGAAGGGAGGATCTCACTGACTGACTCCTCCCTTTCCGCGTCGCAGCAGGTAGCAAAGGCACTGCCATTTTCGGGGCATCACCATTTCTTTGGCATGTGACGTCACCCCTACCAAAATGTATGCAGCCTTCTTTTCTTTTTTCTTTTTTTTTGCATGGTAATACGTGTCTCGTTCATATCATAAAGATTAAAGTACAAGTCACGTAAGGACTGACATGAGGAAAACGATTCGATCGCTCGCCAAATGCAGGAATTGCAACCTTCTTTTCTAGAAACGCCGAGTACTCCCTCCGTCCGTCCGGAAACACTTGTCAGGGAAATGGGAGTACAACGGAAGGGCGGCACCCAAGTGTCGGGGCCTCATGGACAAGCAACGCCGTCACACGCTTCAGACCCGAGCCTTGATCCCTAGTATCCTATAGCCACCCGGCGACAAAAAGCTCCCTCCCAGCCATCATCGGTTCGCATGGACTTCCTTTTTCGACGGATGTTCATCCGTGCCACACTGCGTTTGAAAAAAAAAAGAGTTTCCTTTTTTTAGAGACACCGAGGACAACGCAAAGCAGCGGTCGTGCAGCCTCAGGACAGACAGACAGACAGACAGGGTCGTCATACGCGTCAAACCCGAGGTTTGGTCCCTCCCCCCACCCTATGGCCGCCCAACAAAATGGGTACTCGATGCACCCTCCTGTCGTCACACGATCGTCGGTTTCCACGTCACTCGCTTCGAAACAGACTTAAAGAGAGATTCATCGATGCATGGTGAAATGGAATTGGTGTGCGTCTTTTTCTTGGCATTTCTAACCTCCGACGCTGAAAGTGCGTTTTTTTTTCTTCTTGCATGCATGTTGGCACGGTGTTTAAGACTGTAACTTGACCGCTGGCCCTAGATATGATGCACGTATAAAACTCAAGAAAAATATAAGGATCTACAAATTTACACATATGGTTTTCAATTTTATTAATCTAAATGATTGAAATGATATCCATGGTGAAAACCTAAAGTTTGACACACTCGCTCTTTCCTTATTGTAGCAGGCAGCAGAGGCAACTGCTAGCCACGTTTGGGCACTGCCAATAGAGAAACTCCTACCAATACCATGATGTGGCCGTTTCCTTTTGTACGTGACTTCACTCCTCAAAATGTTTATTTCCTTTTTTAGAAGCACCGAGTCCAGCGGAAGGCACCAAGGGGTCGGAGCCGTGGAGCTTCGGGACAAACAAAGTCGTCAGACCCGAGGTTTGATCCCCTATGGTCGCCTGACAAAAAGGGTACAAGTGCCCTCCTAGCCGTCGAACCAATTGGTCTGTGCCATGTCGCGTATGAAATTTGTCCTTGCCACGAAAAGGCTTGGGCAAATTTAGTCCCGGTTTAAGTGGCCATGCCGTTGCAATTATGTGCTTTAAGAATCGTGTAAATCATACTTTTTAGCGTGTGCTGAGAAATTGACCAATATTTATGGAAAAAATGGGTTAAGTGACTTGATCTTTTTCTTAGCATTTCTAGCCCCCGACGATAAAAGCACATTGAGTCTTCTATCTTTCTTTCTTTTTTGTCATATTTCATCCATGTAAAAAAAACTAAGTGGCATTTTGCACATTGACACGACTGTTCAAGATTGTTGCCACTTGAGTACGTACGGTTTCCAAATTTTTAATCTGAAATGAAGGCATGCACAGAATGTCATTATTATTTTGTGATATGGACAGAGTAGGATAATGTATATTAGAAAAATTCAAACATGGTGCGCTACTTTTTTTTTGTTTTTTGTTTTTTTGCTTCATCTAGCTTTGCTGGGGACCACGTG